>NC_064874.1:86699401-86706901 GCF_943734745.1 Anopheles darlingi
TTAATGAAAGAGTGACATTGGGAGACATTTGAAGGGCGAAAAGGCTGGCGTGGAAGGGTAGCAAAAGTAAAAGCTTGCTTTTGAGCATCGGTACTATTGCGACGATGCAGATAGCAGAGCTATCCATTATGAAGAGTACATCACAAGTTGGTTGCAGTAACTTCATTATATCCATTCCGGCATCACACAACAGGCAGGCAATGGCCACGATAAAACAAAATACCGACACGATTCTCCACTTTCCTCAGATCCGCTCTCTCTCTCTCTCTGTCTCTTTTGCTCCCTTTCTGTATCTGTATGATGATTGTTAAATGATCTGTGCAAAATGAACAAATGAAAACGGTCACATATCGGCCCCGGTTTTTCCACCCAATTGAGCCCACTCACTCACACTCTTTCTGTGTTTTTGTGGGCACCACATGGACACAAGTGATGCATACACACACAGACACGATGAAGAGGAGTAGTGTCTTCCTTCATAACTCCAGGTGTCAGTTCGACAGGGAGTTCGTTTCCTGAACCTGGGAGCGTGGCGCCTGGCTGCAGACATTGCTGGATCACGTAACGAATGTAAGGTTATGTGTGTATTGTGGAAAAGCTTTTCTCTCGTCGCATACGTCTGCGTGGAGAGCGAGGAGGCATACCCCGGGTGGTGTCGCCGGTGGGTATCAGTAAATCTGATCACGTCCGTCCTCCTACCGAGGCGACCGAGGGGGGGGCGACCGGTGACGCAGTATTTCTTCATTCGTTCCGTCATCCGTCGTCGTCGCTGTCGTTGTCGTGCTGGTGAAGATCGTAAAGTCAGTCGGTTGGTCGGTGTCAGGGTGTGGTGTGTTCCTTTGGACACTTGGAGCGATGTCTCCAAGATGCTCCCGGATTCTTCGGCGACCCACACACCGAAAGATGAATGGATCTTTCGTCTCTGGTTCCGCAGTTTCCAAGAAAAAGCCAATTTCAAGAGGCAAAGGAGATGGAGGCCATGTGTCCACAATTTTCTTGCGAATTAGAAGGAGAAAACTCGGGCCAACGTACTATGTTGCCTGGATCCCTCCCGTTCTTGATCAGTTGCTCATATTTGCTTCAGCTTCCGGCACGCTTCGTGACACCGTCGTGATGCGAGTGACGCTCCTGACGGTCCGGTCGAGTCATCGCAGAAGCAGCAGCAGCAGCAGCAGCAACACCAGAAGCATCCGTGCCATCATAAATATTAAAGTCTGTTAGTCCCCCGGGGGGCATCACCTTGCGAGCACGTGTGTGTGTGTGTATCGTCTACCGGACCCGCGCCACCCGGAACGTGAGGACTCGTTTATGACGTTTATTCAATGCATCCGCGCCCGTATCCGACGTGCCAGGCCTGGTCTGGTCTGGTCTGCTGGTGCTTGTTGATGCTCGCATGCAGCCCTTTGTCGGCTGCGAAGGCTGGGACGACACAGGGACGTCGGTCTGCTCGCCACCACCAACACCACCGAGAAGGTCCTGACGTCAATTCAGCGGTTCTGACCGTCCTTGCCGTGCAGAGTGACACTTTTTGTGCCGGGATTTCTGCGCTGCTCTCCGGGCGGTAGTGCATCCGACGACCTAACTACGACGATGATGGCCTGCTGCTGCTGCTGCCTAGACCCCCCCTTCCACCCTTCCGTCAATGGTGCCCTCATGTGCCGGGTCATGTTCACGGCTTGGCTATGATTAAATTTCGTCCGGTAAACGGTAAGCTGTGGGTCGCCTTCTCCACTCAGGTGTACCACGGAGGGTGGAGCACACACACACACACACGCACACACACGCACACAGACACACGGTGCAGCGATAAGCCAAAGGGGCCAGCCACCAGCGAGTGAGTGGACTCTTTCCTTCCTCTTCTTCTGGTATTCACATGTTGTTCCAGGAGGATGAAACTCGAGACGGAAATGGCCGCTGCTGCAACTCGCCTCCGGGCTTGGTCGCAGCCAGAAGGGGACTGTCGGGACTGGCAGGTCATAGGTAAGCCAGAGGACGACGATTCAGCGAGCGAAAGGCACAGCAACACATCGGAAAGCAAAGTTGAATTATCATCTATTTCACAAAATTGGAAGTAATGGTGCGGAAAAATCATTTATATTTTTCCTACCCCTCTTGGGCACTCTTCGCGTCTCTTTCTCTCTATCTCTCTCTCTCCCGGTGGCGCTTTCGACAGCAGCATCGAAGCACCACCGGGGCGAGTTTTCTTTTTTCCAATTTGTTTTGCTTCTCCTTCTGGTCAGTTTGTTTGCGGCGTGTTTTCTTTTTTTTATTATTATTTTCATCTGCTATCGTCCCCCTCGAAAAGGCCACAGGCCAGCTTGTGGTACACGATATATGCTTTTGCTCTTTCTCTTTCTCTGTTTCGCTCACAACGGCTCATACAGCATATGTGCCACTGCAGAGGAGCATGAAAAGGATCGCCCCTGCGAGAAGCATGAACATGAAATGGAATGGAATGAGAAAATATAAATTCAATTCCGTGCCCTGATCAGGTCAAATTGTGGAGCCATACAGCTGGTGACGAAGATTAGCTTCTCGAGCAGAAATTGAGTCACAAATAAACTTGATTTGCTCGGTGACTCGGTGCCGGTAGGGTTTCTCCTTGACCGAATGCAGCACTTGTGGTTCGGGTACGGGAAGGTTGAAGCTATGATTCGCATTCAATTAGGCTGCTGCTGCTGCCGTTGCTGCTGTTGCTGTTTCGAGTATGCGAATACATTAGACAATAACTCACGCTGGCTCTTGAAGCCAAACAAAACGGAGTTTAAACAGCAGAGTTATTAGTTGCTGAATGGCGCATTCCGGTAGGAGTTTTGGGCGAGGGCTCAAAAGTTTCGTTCCGTTGTGCTTCGCTGTTCCGTGCCGTTGCATCATAAGCCCTTTTCCATTTAATGGTACTTTGCTGTAGTGGCATACAATGTATGTTGTTGGGAGTGTGTGCGTGTGTGTGTGTGGTGCAGTCTTATCTCCCAGTGGTACTAACAAGGGCCCTCGTAGCACGGGCTGATGCTGTAGCAGGGAGATAGAGAGAGAGACAGAGCGAGTTTTTGGAAAATTATCGTTGCCTCTTTCGCTGTAAATTGAACAATACTCTGGGGCTGGTTCCCAACTTACTCCGGCCATGGAAGGGGAAAATGCTTTAATGCTTCATGTTTTCCGCCATCCCCGGTGTCCTTCGAGTGCATTATGCAAGCCAGCACAACAGAGGCTGCTTTGATAAGTTTTCTCCCGGGCAAAAGGGGATTCACATGATGGCCGGAAAGCAACGCTATTTACGCTTTGCATAACGGTGCATCAGTCGTTACATGGAACTACACATTCTCGCACACACACACACACACACACACACACACACGCGCGCATGGCATGTAATTTATGCAGACAACTATTCGACCAAGCCGAAGTCAACCGACAGCTGCCGAAAAAGAAGGCAGCACAACACATTAACGGTTTAATGTAGCGTAGAAAATGGCTGCTACCGTTGCACTCCGTGTGTGAGTAGCGCCTTCACATAATCGATCTCCGTCGACGGTGAAGCACACACGGGGGCAGGACATGTTCTTGCCACATTGACGCGGGTCTCACAGACGAGAACTTCCTGCATCCGCGGTTGTGCCGCGTTAGTTCGACGGAACGCCAATCAAGCACTCGTTATCACTTCACACGAGGTTGCTCTTGTGAGTCTGGAGTCTGGATAACGTGGAAATCGCGGCACGTATGGAGCACCCTGTTATCGTTGGCTGCTTCCCGGCTAGCTAACGTGACATGTGGATGTTACTTTGTCGCGAACGATGCTCTTGAGCGATTCGTCGTTGTGCACTTCGACTGACTAGTCGGTCAACGATGCAAAGGATGATAGAAAAATGGCAGCGGCAAGTGCAGTGTATTCATAAGAAGTGTAAGATTCAATCTTCTCGTTGAAATCCTTTTGACTAAGCACTATTTCCCGCATGTTGTTGTCGGTTTAACCTAACATTCTTCTGTCCCTTTGTCTACTACTATTATTGACGATCCCTATTCTAACTAGCATTTGTTAACGAATTCAGGATCTAATGCGTGAAATTAGTGAGAATTTTTCCTCTCCTTGAAGGACTGGTTGAGTACTCATCAAAGGTATTCTTTTCGTTCCAGCAATATCATAAATCATTGTGCAAATACTCCGCCATTGGACCAGCTTAGACTGTCCTAGCTTAACTTCGATTAAAATTTCAATTATGATCATTAGCACTTGCTCCAAGGATCCCAGCATTCCGCGAAGTCACACCCCACCGTTCCCCGGTGACAGACATGTCTTCTGTAAAGGATTAATCAATCGTGAAATGCAGAGCACATAAATCCAAATTAAACAAATTACAAACAAGTAAATAATTGAATAGCCTGACGTAGACGGTTGTCAGGCCGTCCGTGACGCGCCACTGCCCTCTCTCTCTCTCACACACACACACATGGGCGTGCACACGGACGAGCTGTTTGTTTTAATCGACCAACTGGCACTAGCTGGCTGGATGCATTGCAAAAGTTGAAAAGTAAACAGATGACCCGTGGACCGCCGAGTTCCACACCATGTCCATTTGTTGCTGATGCGCTCGCACCACGTCGGTGGAGGTTGCTGGTAGTGGTGGTGGTGGTGGCCACGGGCTCGCTGCTAAAACTGTCAAATTATATCCAATTATTGCCAAATGCAAACACTGGCCAGTGCGTGATAATAAATCAGAAACAGCTTTAGCCTTTATTGCGGACACTAATCGCCGCGTGAGGCCCTTTTGGGGGGAGAGGAGTGAAGGTGGTGGATGCATTGGAACTAATTTACGTGGCCGGCCGGCGTGGATCGTGGTCGAAGAACCGCATCGTGGCGACAGCGGTGTGCGTGTGTGTGGCGCTTCAGGTCAGGTCGCGAGTCAGTCGAATTGTACGTCACGTGAATTTTATGTCCAGCCAGGCGTGGCATGCGATCATCATGCGATGCTCCCCGGGCAGGTGGTGGCGGACGGGAGTGGTGGAGGGGGGTCTAATAAAATATAAACTAATTTATAGCCAGCACACTATCGAACAATGTCGGTCGTGGGTGGCCATTGTGCGAAGGCATACGATAGGGGGCGGCCATGTTTGGACTCCGGGTGGACGGTGGTCACGGCGTGGCATACCGCGCAATCAGCGTTCGCGACGCGACGGCGGCGAATCAACAACAATCCCGGAAAGCGACGGATCCCGTCGGACACCGTTTACACTTCGTCCGGACATCTCGGACCACCGGGAGCGTCGCCCTTACGTTGACGGTTTGGAGCGGTGTTTGATTAGGCCTCTCATTTGTGCGTACCGGGACACCGGACCTTCGGCCGACTCCTCGCTTGTCCGGGGCCTACGCAAACATTATCACTTGGTGCTTCTCCGATTTGCGAATTGATTGCATTTCGGGGCCCGGTTCGTACCGTCCGGTTGATGAATGGTGCTTGCGGAGAGGATAAGGATGGCCACCGTGACGCGGCCACACCAGGCCTTACACCATCCACGTTACAACCCGAGAGCGGTGTGTGTGTGTGTGTTGAAAGACAGAAGATGCCTTTGATGATGATGATGATGATGATGCTGATGATGGCCACGCGCGTGAGGGATGAAAGGATGAATGGGTTTCTGGGAGACTGGGGTTTGATTGATATGTTTAGCGCGTTCTCGTCCACGGACATGCTTGACGGTGGCGAAGATGTTTGCCGACGCCATGGCATAAATTATCGGCGCGAAACTTCACCGTTCGGTGGTGGTGGTCGTCGTCGTCGTCATCATCGTCGAGAAATGATCGCTGGTGGGAGGAAGGTGAAGGCGGACGCATGCTCTCGTAATGGCCATTTTGATGAGTGTCAAGTGCCAGCAGGTTTGATCTCGGCCGCGCGATTTGTGTGCTGACAGCAGACGGAGTGTTGAGCCGCCATGACTTATGATGATCAGTTCAGCTTGTCTTGACAGATGAAGGGAGGGTTTCGATCAAACTTTTCCAACTTTCTTCACTAGTTTCTGGAGCTGGAGATGTGATGTAGTTCAGCAAAACTAGAATTTCCGTTTTAAACTTGAAGTGAAAAGCGGTTTCTTTTTTTCTTTTGCTTCGAACAGATAGTTTACGTCGACATTCGTCGTTTCAAATCGACTCAATCTAGCCGAGACCTCAAAACATCCGTCATTCGTACGCCTTTCTTTCGCCCTTTCTCTCCTTAATTTACTTTCTCCATTTCCCACGGCGAAACGATTAATCACCTGGGAGGGTGATGCGAAACCACCACCTCCCCCGTGGTCGATGCTTCTTGGAACCCTCGGAAGAGAGTGAGAAAAAAAGCGTTCGAAAAAGGACGAAGCCCTTCTTCGACCGGGCTCTTTGACAACTTTACCTCTTTTCTCAACCTTCCCGCACACCCCTCTCACCCCAGTCACCCAAAAAACGGTGGTGGTCCGTTTTGGTGTTGAGGATGGTATAATTTCAATTCAATTTCCGTCATTTCCACCAGCACCACCACCAGAGCCAGGGCACCATTCTTCCGAAGGCACATTCATCGCCATCGCCCGTGGGGTTTCGCCGGTCTGTGTCTGGTCCCCATCCCTCGAGTAAACCCCAACTGTCAACCGTTTTACATTAATGAAATCATCAATTTCACGCGTACCTTTTTCGTCTGGCACGGCGTCGTTTCCCTTACTTGCTTTTTTTTCGGGAGGTTCCTTTTCTTTGGCCGACCGCCGGCGTCGCCATTGCCGGTGCTGCTGCGGTCATCCTTTTCATTCGTTTTTCTTTCTTTCTCGTTTTGCGGCGTAAGGTGGGTGAATCTATTTTACAGATTTTCTTTACTTCATTCTCTGGGCCCCAAGGTGCCCCAAGAGGTCTCGGGCGGCGTGAACTTGGAAAAGCGTATTTTCGGTCGTTCGCCGGTGTTCGAAGGTGTGGAGGGTGGTCTCGTCGAAGCACGGCCATTTCACGACATTTCAATTGGTCAACCCATCTCAGCCTCTGTTTGGTGACCATATTTTCTCGTCTCGCACAGAAGGCTAAGGCGGAAAGAAAGAAGGGACGAGTGCAAGAGAGCGGATCGAAGTAGGTGAGACACCTTTTTGGCAGCCTCCTTAGGGAGCGAAAAGGTAGAACTGGATGAGTTAGGTGAATCCTTCTCACGTTTGACAGTGAGTTTTGCCAGGGGGTCCCTTAATTTGGACAGAAGCACGAGATAGAATTCTGTTTATTCTGCGTTGCGGATACTCCAAAGTAAAAGCAATTGTATTGTTACGGACCGATTTTCAGGTCCGAGCAACATTCTAAACAGTGCTGCGCAATTCCTTTACCATCACTAGAGAGTAATTGAAGTAATGGTTGATTTACACTCTCACTAAGCACTCGATGTGGAGTGCCTAAATGAACTAATTACTCACACTGACGCATGCCCACCATAGCACTGGGACTTCCAACCCACGTGCAGCATTCCCATTGATACGTGCGATTTCCGGAAACAAGCGCGTCAAGCAGCA
>NC_064874.1:86711901-86721901 GCF_943734745.1 Anopheles darlingi
GCAGTCAAAGGGGTTGTCCCCGCGCTGGGGGCTCAGGGATTTGTCGTAAACGGTAAGGCGAACAGCATGGTGGCCGGTTTTTGCAACGCAGCAAACGCGATTCCTTTCCCTTCTCGCGTCTGCAGGACGATAACGACGAACGACCAAGTCAGAGAGAAGCAGAGCATCTCTGATAGCGTCTAATTTTCACGTAAACTGTACTATTTTTCAACTCGACGCTACTGAATAGTTAATGCCTTCGCCTCCGGGAACCTGCGCTGCGTTGCATCCCCTTTGCTTGTTACGAAACGAAAGCAAAGCTGTAGCAGCAGCAGCAGTAGCCCATTAGCGACAGACAGGCGTGTGCAGCGTGTACCAGTCGCTGGACGCTGGGGAAACGTTTATTTAAAAGGTTGTCAGAGGCACCAGTGGGCTGTTGGGGAGCTGGAATTTCGGTTTAACGAAGCTTTCTTGGAAAACAGCCGCTTCCTGCTGGGGGTTTCGCGAGGGCTTTTTCTGTGCAGTTCATCATTAGCTGCGTTTGCTTTATTACACGACAATTGGACGTTGGATTCATTAGAAAATAAAAAATATTGCGACGTTAAGTGCTCCTCTTTCGATTCTGTTCGTTCAGAATTGATTTTCGCTCCTTATGGCGTGAATCGGCTATAACCGATTAGAATTGTTGTTCAGTAGCGAACGAAAGAAACACCGAGAATGATTACTAAGCCAACAAATTGCGCTCCCAGAGATGCAATTAACGGTGCATAGCGCGCACTGCAAGCAGCCACAACGCGTAGAAAATAGTAGCACTGCAAATATAAAGGATTAGTTCCGCTTACTAACCGACTTCGTGCATCCCGAGGACAAGGAAGAGATATAATCTGCGATAATATTTCCACACCAAACGGCAAGCGATAATTTAGTGGTTGGTGGTTGCTCCCGGGCAAGTGATGCCAACTGAGGATGAGCGTATAAAGTGCGATACTAGCGCTAGCGATAATTTACTTGAAGTTCGCCCCTTGCTGGAGTCTCCGTGGCGCTCTCTCCATTAGCTGGCAGCAGCCAGCCCGTTAGCTGGAGTATGCCGTCGACTCATCGACGTCGAGAGTTCACGTATAATATTTCCAAAACATGCGCCACCATTAAGTGCATCAATTCAACGTCGATGTTTACCACCAAACACCTCGCGCTAGTGCTCGAGGGCACTCGATGCGCCGTGCGAGGGATGTGCGATCAAGTGCTCTGCAATTGCGTCATTAATTTCGAAAAAGTTCCTTTGTAAAACCCTGGACTGGGCTGGCTAGGTTGATGACTGACGCAGCTGTAGTGGTGAAATGCGGAGCATTTTTAGTGTTGCTCAAGTATCCTTTCCCTCGAGTGCCATCCACACATCAGCCTCTTGAGCTGTTCGCTCTCCTCGTTCTAACATGCAAACACCCGATCCCGATGGAAGAAGATGATGCCCCGGGAGTTGGTCTGGGGAAGAAGCCAGATGAAGATGGTTCGAATTCCATCGAAAGGGCTTATGCTCGGTGTGAAGTGTCACTAGGAGTGGTATCGGGAAGGGAAGGAGAGGCAGGTGGCTGGTCGATGGCCATGTCATCTGCATGCGGATCCGGTTGATGGGCGCACTCGAGTGTGCCTTAAGGGCCTGACACCGGTAGGGCCTGACCTGTGTGCACGTGCACGCGCGCGTGTGTATGTGTGTGTAACATCCATCGTTCATTTTCACGCCATCACCATCATCATCATCGTGGTCATCGGGAGCCGCATCCGGTGAAAGATAACGCCAACGGCAACAACCCGTTTCGCCGACCACTTCCGTCAATTGACAGACGCTTCTTGCTGCTGCTGCTGCTGCTGCTGCTGCTCGAAATTCGATGAATATGCATTATTAATCACACCCTTCAACGCAGTGCAAATGGGGTCGGGGGTTTGCCGACTGCAGTAGTGGCCACCACGGATAACACGGCTTTACCGGCATCTTGTTGTCGGAGATTTGCACTCCGCACCGTTTCGCCATCGCAGCGGTTTCCGGTTTTCCTGTCATGTTGATTATCGAGAGGTTCTAAAGCCGTGCTCTGCGTTCTCGCACTGCACTGCACCGTTTGCGTTTGATGGAATGCGTTCAATTAGTTTACTAATACTTGGCGTTCCGAAGAGCATGCCGATGGTGGCGCAGTTTATTAGCAAACGACGACGATGAAGAGCAATTCGATGTTGATTGCGGAACTCATCTTGGACGCTAGGGTGCAATGTGTTTGAACGTGTTCATAGGTTCGAAGAAATCGATGGCAGATGACGTTTCTAGATTCGTGTTATAGCCAAGAGGCTCGTTGCTGTGGAAACGTCTGACGTTTGCACTTCTAGCATGTTGTAGCTCTACAATAGATCCAAGTCGTTTATATTTGTGCTTTGGACGATATAACTGTTCTTGTCGGCTGTAGAAGCAACGATTTTTCATAAAAAAAACTGATCAGAACAGATTTGTCTGTCACATCAATCTGCTACCCCAAAAGTAAGTCCTTAATGTTGTGCATTTGCGAGAGGACACACAAACCATCGAGCGCGTTCAATTTCATGCTCAAAGATAATGTCCCTACCCTGACCACATCCTCTAGCGACCGAAACGCAAGTGGCGCACGAGCTGACGAAGAGGAGGGACATTCTTATAAATTCATAATTTTATCGTTTTCTGCAAAAAGTGTTGCAACCTTGTTGGACGCTGGACCCTCATCCTCGTCCTTCTCCTACTGAAACATGACACTCGGTACACGCCATTGCGCTGCTGTAGGTCTCATGGGAGGCGAGGACAAAAGGAGCATCGAACAGAGCCAGAGCCAGAGCCGGAGCCAGAGCAGGGCGGCTGGTGAACGTGACGAATTGTGGGCACGCCACGTGTACCGAACGCAAACGGGATGAGTAATTTATTATGCCACACATGAATATTTACTCAGAGCGAAGCGAAACGAAACCGTCACGATGTTTACCGCATCCCCATGCCCCCAAACGGCCACCATCAACTCGCCGGCGAATGCTAAAATTGTTGCCTCAGTCCAACGAGAGAGAGAGAGAGAGAAAAGGAAAGAGAGAAGGATGAATCTGTGTTTTGGGGCGGACCGTGTGGTGGGGTTATCATTTTCTCGTCAGTCCAGCACGATTAGCCGGCTGCTGCTGCTGGAAATGGTTGGCTCAATGTGTGCGGTAGTACCATTCATAGCAGCCTGGTCGAATACCACCCCCTCAACCCGCTTCCCTCCACCACCTTAGACAAATGACGTTTGATGGACATATTCATACGAGTAGGTTTTCGGTTGCTGCCCTGGCATCCAGATTTATTTTTCTTCCTCTGCTTCTGTGCTGTTGTTTCGACCATTTTTTCTCCCCAATTTCATGCTACGAAACCATCTCGACTCTGACTCCTGGCCAGCATTAGACGATCGTGTTGGGTTGGTGGTTGGAAGCGTCAGTCCACAGCACCACGCACACCAACTTTAATGAGTTTTAATAATGGATACGAGAGTTTTTGGGGCCGCATATAATCAAAACTGACTGCTCGACGCGGCCACAAAGTTCAACGTTTTTACCCCATACGGAATGTAACTTGAGGGAAATCAATTACAATCGCATTTATTCACGCGAACAATAATCGCACATAAATAGCTTTCAATCGAGGGAAATCATTCCAAAGTGGAAGATTCATTTCACAACATAATTGCATTATTGTTTGGAATGCGTCTGGCATTAATGGGAGGGAAAAAAATTGTCGGGGAATGCGATCCGATCGGTACAATCAGTCCGGTCCTGTAATGCACATTCCTTGTTAACTCAGCTCTCGGCGATCACGATTGTAATGAGCCAGTGGAAGTGAAGTAATGAAATGTCTCACGCATGCAACACGCCACCAACGTGGTATCAATTGTACCGACTTGCCATGTGCTTCCAATTGTGTATGGAATGTGGGGTCGGTTCCCTTCTATTTCTGGTAATTGAGCAATTTTAAAATATGTACTTTTGTCGACATTGATTTTCCGACTCAGCGTCGGCAGCTTCTAAAGCAAGTTGGATCGATAAGAACCTCCTGGAGCCTGATTAGAGGGGGTCTTCGAACGGCCCCAAGTTTATCCAATTTTCCACCGGACTCAGGCGTTCTGGTTCTCGGTTATTTTTTTGTTTTTTGGTTCCGACAACCGACCACCATCAACCACAAATCGAATGTCGATCGAAGGATGTCGGACGAGGTCTGCGTGCCTCGAGCGCCCGAGCCACTGGATGTTGGTGCAGTAATGATTGAGTTTTCCCCTGTCAAACGCTGTTGTTGACTGGAGCCAACTTTGGCTACCGGCCGGATGCAGCTGCCGATCCCATTTTCCTCCCGTACGGTTACCGGCCGCATCGCAGAAATTGGGTAATGTTGTAGCCGATTCCAGTGGCTTCCTGTGCTCGGATCGCTCGTTCGCTGGCTGGCAAATCGCCTCGAGGCGATGCTAAACCACAACATCCGGCGCATTTGTACAAACATCGACGTAGGTCGTTCCCGGGTTTTCAGAGCCCAAAACGAAGCCCAAGCCTCCCTACGTCCGGGATCAGTAATATCATTAGACGAAAGCGACGGGATTGCAAATGGTGCTGATGAGTGACTGTGGCATCGATGACGAGTGACCGGAGTTGGAGGATTGAACCACACACCACACACGTCTACTGCTCGATTGGAAACGCCGACGCCAATGGGCAGACTGTAAATCACTATCGGACGGAATCCGAAAAACTAGTTAACCACCTCGTGGTTGCGTGGCTGATCCAGACACCACCAAGTGGCTCCGGACCCATCGAAAGATGCATTTCCGGCAGCAGCGAGTGGCAGTCAGCCACGAAAGTGGCCGGATGTAATTTAACGAACTGGTTTGGGTTTGTGTAGAGTAGGGCGCATGTTTCAATGAACAATGTTCCAGTTCCAGCTATAGCCTTTGTACGCCCATTCCTGTTTGCTCTGGGAATGCAATTCCTAATTGACCTTGGTTTTGAGACATGTTTAGTGCACTTAAAACTGTTGACCATTCCGGCATCATCAGCACAATCAAGGCACAATGTTGACTACGAGGAACCGAACTGTTGGTTCCAGGTTGTATCAGAAACGGCATTGTTCCAACCCGGCCAAATGGCTTTGGGAGTAAAAGCGACAAGGTAGGTGGATCGTCGTCGTCCCCCTCGGGCAAGCAAGACAAAGCGGCAAATGGCGAAATGTAAAATAACCTCAAAGTCGGGCCTGTTATTTGCCGTCATAACAGACCCCAACTTAACCACTAAAGCTCCCAGGGTAGGCACGCGCACACGACACAACCGTACATTCCCGGGCATGATTTGCCACTTCGGAACACATGTTTGCCAATTCCCCCTCCCTCGAGAGAACCGCCAGCCAGCATGGGCGACGGTGGCGCAATTTAAAAAGATAAAAACCATGTCAGGCACCCCGATACCCGGCGTTGTCGGAGTCGGTGTGTGTGTGTGTCAGCCACTTTTGAAGACGGCAACGACTGGTGGGCAACAACAGCAACAGAGGCAGGAGCAAAAATCATGTTTCGCGCAAAAACCGTCTTCCTTCTTTGGAGTACCATCGACATAACCTCCCCTTTCCCCACAACACTCCCTCCTTGTAGCACCATGTGGCACGTGGAAATAATATTTGGAACGGAACGGCAGGTTCCGGGAACGAAACCACCGAAACGTATGGCTTCGGCTTACCGTGTCCCGTTTGAGACTCAGGACCAAGGACCAGCGAGTGTAGGGGGAGAGGGGAACAGTTTCAAATGTACGAACAATGAGACAGAGAGTGGCGGAAAAAAAACACGAAGCCGAAAGCGGACGACGACAACGACACATTCTGCAGCCATAGTGGGGCCATTTCAGAAGTACCATTACTATCTGTAATCCGCCACATACCGGTGCTGATGGTGGTGCTGGTGGTGCTGGTGGTAGTAGTGGTGTGGATACACGTTGTAATGGCGTTTGGGTCATTGCGTTTCGACCATTTTTCATTGCGCGGATGTGTACGCGACGGGTGCCCGGTCCTCAGTTTCGTGATGCCGAGGGGGACCAGGAGCATTAGAAGGCGAGCATAAATGATTCTTGAACGCCGTTCGAGCGCCACTTAAAGCGCAAAATATGGCGCAAGTCGATTGTGGCTTCGGGTTTTGATCGATTTGATGTGACCGCGCAGGGTCTACAGATGGTCCTTTGTCACACAGGAAGCTCTTCTAAATAAGGAAGATGGAAAGCGGAAATAATGGTATGTACAGAGAGAGAGGTAGCATCATGAAGAACCTGTCACAATCTTCGTCTTAAGATCTCGACAGTAGAGACCAGCTGGCCAGCTTTTCCATAAGACTCATTACGGGAAATGGGTTTTAAGACTTTAAATCGTCGTCACACACACACACCATGTCGTCATCGCTGCACCACTGAAGAGCACTGAATAGCAGCTGGCAGAAGCCTAACGGTCGTCTCTGGTCTGCCAGCATAGAGCATCCAGAAACCGGGTCCAGGAAATGTGAACCTTCACATGTAGTTGCCGCCGGAGGCCATAAACATTCACTGCCAGCTGCCGGTCTGAACGAAAACAGATTCCGTGCCTCGTCTGCGACCGCCACCGGTCCAAGCAAACTGCAATGGTGTTGGTGCACCACCCCGAAATGGCGCTGCGCAACGCCGACAGTAAGCGGCGAAAGTAATTTATAGTTTTAGAATGTGTTTATTTAATTTGTTCGCATTAATTTTTAATTTTCATTTTGCCGAATCGTTTCCGCCAAAGTATTTGTGTTGTTGGCTCGGCTCTGCTCGGCGCTCTCGGTTGTCGAGGCCTCGGTAGCGATACGATAGCTACTGCTGCTGTTGCTGTTGCGGCCTCTAACGACCGGACCTAACGGAGTTCTAGTTGCGTCGCTGGTGGCGGCGTCCTAACAACTCGTTCGTTTCAATGGGCGTATCGTGGAGTGGAGCCCCGTTGCATCTAAAGCCTTCCATTTTTTGCCCGCTGACCAGACCAGGCACCGGAAACGGTTCCAACGGAGTCTGCCAGGAGTCGAAATGCACTTGCACGAAGGGCGCAGGCTTTGTGCAACGAGAATGACTGTTTTCGAGGGGGTGGGAGGTGGAGTGGGAATGTTTCTGGGACGAATCGACTCCAGCACTCCGATGGTCGACGGTTTGTGTTTGTTTGTTTTTCGTTTTCTTCCGGGATTTTTTTCTCTCTCGTCCTCCTCAAATCCTATGCAGCACCAATCCATTCAAACGTCATGTGGACACGCGAAACGAGAGGTACATGGGAAAGGGGGACTGTTGGTTTGTGAATTATTTTATTTGCGCTGGTACCGGTGCCAAAGCTGCCGATTGTTTCCGTACCGAGCAACCATGAGCAATGGCGGACGCGCGAAGAGGAAGCTAAAAAATTAAAAAGTTGTTGAATGCTGCCGAGTGCACACACACACACACCAACACACACAAACAATTCACACTGGTTCTGGTATTAGCTGGTAAGAACGCTTGAAGCATAATTTAATTCATCGCGCCCGAGAGGCTTTCCAATTCCAAAGCCTTTTTTCTCCACGAGGAAAAGTATTCTCAAAAACTAAATTTCTCGTGCACACAACGAGAGAGAGAGAAAGGTTCTAAGCCGAATGGTGGAAGCCGCAAACGGCAAATAGTTTTCCTTATCAGCCCTGCACGCCATATGCCGTGTGTGTGAGTGTGTGTGTGTTTTGTGAATGTTGTTCAAACAAGCCAATTAGTGGTATAGGAAGCATTGGCATTGACGCCAGACGTGCAGAGAAGAATGAAAAAACGGGGGTAGCTTTCCCCTGTTCTATTCCGCTGCCGAACAACGAAATCCGCCTTCATTCACCAGCGAATGATTCAATTTTCATGCTTTCATCCATGAAAGCACGATCCGCGCGGGTCTCTGGCGTTCCCTTGGTGATGCTGTTCCGCGCTTTCTACCGAAAAGGATTTCGCCCGCCATTTTTCCTCCATTTCTACTAATGTATACAGAACCAGCAGCAGCAGCAGCAGGCCAAGCAAGGCGCGTGTTGCTACGGTTTGTCTGGCTGCCGCTACCGTTGTGCACAATGCAAGGACGCTACGGCTACGAGCATCATCGGAATGACAGCAGCAGCAGCAGCAGTTCAAGAAAGATCATTTTCATAATGAGACCCGCATCCTTCTTCTACCGCACCAGCGCTACGCGCTTCACAATAGGAGCCAGGATATGCTGGCCTTTTACTCGGTGCAAACAGTGCATTGGCACTGCTGTTGCTGCTGCTGCCGTCGCCTTTTGTCGCATGAAGGAAGTAAACATCATTGCCTTTTTCACCAGCTCGTGCTGCTTGCGGCACATGGCTGCATCCTGCATAGCCATGCTGTAGCTTGGCGCAAAAGCAATCCCGGACCAGCCGCACTGACTGGGCCCGGGCATGGAAAAGCCACACATTTTCCTACACATTTCTCTCCAGCAAAGCACCACAGCCGCCGACGACGTTGATGCTGCAAGTTATTTTATAAATAGAGCAGCGTCGCGCCATATAGCCCTTTTCCTCGGGGGGCAACGAGGCTTCCATTTTCACACTTTTCACACTCGTTCGCTGCAAACTGTTCATTTGATTGTTGTAGGCCTGCATCGGATATCTTTTCTTTCTCTCTCTCTCTCTCTCTCTCTCTCTCTCGCGTGTTGCTTCTCCTGTGCTACTGTCAACGACTGTTGCCGGGACGGTTACGGTCCGTACAGCCCGTAGTTCAATCTGTCACAGACTGCCGGTGGCTACTGGTAGCCTTCATGAAAAGCTCCCTCAAGCTGGGAACGCGTGACGGAGGACGAAGGAAACCGAACCCGCAAGTTCACCAAAGGTCTTTTCATTCGCTTTTCCACAACAGGCGCTACAGTTTCGTCTCGAGGACACACTATTACGTGTAATGAGAACGAGTGAGATACCGAGTGTCTGCGTGTGTGTGTGTGTGTGTGTGTTTGTGTGTGAGAAAGCGACCGGCGCTACGACGTGGAGTGCAGGAAGCATGCTCGCCCCCATAATGGATGCTCGTGTAAAGCGCACATTATTGTTTGAATACACGACACACGCCGGCAGCTGGCAACAAATGAAAGGCCTAAACCATCGCAAGGAATTGTCTGAAAAAGAAATCCAGCGCAGATGTGAGCAGCACACATGTCCCAGATCTGTCCCTCGCAGACGCCTGAACTCGCCTGGGCCCGAGGCTGGAAAGGATTTTTGGGTTCGGGAGGAATAAGTAATCACTCCGGTTCCGTTTCTTGCATTTGATCGATCTCGAAGGCCCGCCTCTGATACCGGCAGGCGGCAGCAACCTTCACTATCACTTGCCTTCAGCTCACAGTTAATTACCTTCCGGATGGACCCCAGCACTCCACTCAACCATCGGCACGTCGTCATCAGAAGCCATTTCAGGAAGCCTCTCTCTAGTGGAGACGGTCAAACCACAAGCCCACTCCCTTTTATCCTTCCTCTGACGCATTCTCTCTTTCTCTCTGTCTCTCTCTCTCTTTGGCGATTAAAACGGCATCTCAGCTACTTGGCATTCTGTCAAAACTGTCCAACTCCATTTGCGGGGCTCGGTCGAGTCCACCATTGACCATACTGGCGCATTGGAGCCGCTGGAAGAACAAGAAGCAGAAGCTGCTGCTGAAGGACGGTACCGTGTTGAATTGGGTACGGTGGTATGGTGGTTGCCACTTGATTGCTTATTATATTTGGCTTTACTTTCTCTTCGACCAGCGCTCGGCGATACCGACCGGAGATCTCGTTGGCGCAGAAAATCAATTAAGCTGCTGCTGCAGACCGTCCAAGTCGAAGTCGAAGCACTGGGGTCCGGTTTCGGAATCGGATGCCACCAGACAGAACGACACACAGACACAGGGACACACATACACGCCGGATGTCGTGTCGCTTCTTCACTCTCCATCCGAGCGAAAAGTATCCGGAAGCATTAGATCTCCATT
>NC_064874.1:86726901-86746901 GCF_943734745.1 Anopheles darlingi
CTAAACCAGTTTGAAATGCAGTGCCGGTAGTGACATGGATTGTAAAAGATCCGAAATCAGTTCCCGAACAGTGTAATCATCGGTCTCAAGTCGACGAAAACTGTTCATTGGTTGTAGCGCAGGTTAAGTAAGTAAAACCTGAAGCGCCCCGGAGATGAATTCAACAAACTACTTTCCTCAAGTAGTGTAAACTTCTACCAGGGCGCACATATGGTGGTTAGCGAATGGCGTCGAGTGCAAGGTAATGTCTCTACTTTCAGCGACTTTCCAGCGACAATGGAAATTGCATCCGCTTTTCTTGTGCCAGTTTCCAAGTAGTAGCAAAGTTTTGACTTTTGCACTTCTTTCCACTGTTTCAGCAGAGCGACGGCAACACACCAGGTATGATGATCTCTTCTACCACACTCAACGCATCCCAAGCCGTATGCTAAATTAATAACTGAAGTACCAGTGGAGACCAAGATTTAATTAATTCACTCAACACACCATGGCCCCCGGAGGGGTGGTGCGGGCTCTCCATGCACCCACCTGTGCGGTGGAATCGCGCACAGAAAAGTGATTCGGTCGGTAAGGTCGTGCTCATCAGCCACAAACTTTACTCGCCTCGGCTGCAGGTAATGGTGTGGACGCTCGTTCCGTTCGTTCGCTAAAGGGCCAAGCTGCCGGCTCAGATTTTCATCGTTTCAGCATAAAAACGATCACTGCTAAAAACAGGTTAAGGTGCAAACCGAGGCAGCAACGGTAGCTGCTGCTGCTACGGCGTCCCGTTCTTGAGGAGCGCCGACGACGACGAAGAACGGCGAGCGATGTACGAGGCGATGTTCTCCTCGCTCGCACCCGTTAAAGACCGAGGCCATAAATTACCCGGTTCGCTACAGTAAATAAACGTGCACACGGTGATTTGGTTTGCACCTTTTGCACCACCATTTGTACCACCTCACCACACCTTCGCCTTCTCCTCTTCACACGAGATGGGGAAGGACATGAAAAACGGGCGCGAAAATCGCGTCTTGTAAGCGGAATCACCGGGAACGAGGAAAGTTACGGCGTACTGTGAACGGAAATGGGGCGGAGGGCGGGAGTGGGTGTCATGCCTGCCCGCATAAAGCCTGGCTCGGTGGCGGGTGGATGACGCCAGGCGAGAAAACGTACAAAAAGCAGCATGTTTAGCATAAATGCGTCACCCTCGAACCACGCACCTTGGCACCAACCAAGGTCCAAGCAGCAGTGACAGTGACAGTGACGGCACTCACTGGAGCAAAATGGCATACTAAAACAGTGTGTGCGCGAGATGAGATGATGTTCGTAGCGCTGATTCCATCACACCATGAGTTGAGCTCTAAATGGAAAGCATTTTCCTTGGCCTGGGAGAAATGGTCCTCCCGCTTTTTCTTTTGTCCTGCAGCCCGCAGCTCGATCGGCCATGGCATGTTCTGTCATGTGTGGCAGTGGCGGTGGTAATGGTGGTGCTGGTAATGTTGCGTCGTCAGCAGAAGGGATCGAGAGCGAGATCAGCAGCAGGATTTCGACGAAAAATTTATGCTGATTGAAAAGAGATGAACTTGCGTCGGTGTAGGGTTTAAAGGTGCGATCCCCGGGACTCCATAAATAAGGCTTACCAAGGGTGCTTCAAGTTCCCCGCCGGGCCAGGTCTCGTGCGGTGCGACAAGGGTTCGAGCGATCGGGTAATGAAATGGGTTTCCATCCGAGGACCTCCAGGGACCCGCCAGAATCTGATGCCGATCAAAATCAATTAAAATGTGCAAAACAAATGCTGAGATATGGGGGTGGCGTGATAGCGTGGGCTGCAAAGGACCCCCTGTTTAAGGGTGCGTAACACCTGCGTAATGTAAGGGATTTCCGCATTCACTGCTGACCCCGATCAGCCGGGAGCGGCACTCGCCGGGATCCTTTTTAGCAAATTTTCATCACATACCTTTCACCTCAAGCACCTTCTTCTATCTGGACCAGACTCTGTAGTTGGATAATTTAGAAAACTTTATTTTCCCAACCGGACCAGCTAGCCAGCCAGCCAGCCAGGGAAAGGTTCGCCTCACCTTTTCCGGGGCTTAGGCCTACCGGATACCGGACCGAAGGATCATTTACTTTACACCGGAGGCATTGTACTTCATTAAATCAACAAATTTATTACGACTTCATCGTAATCCGGTCCCGGGCTTTCTCCCGACACCTGGGCCTGACCATTCCGAGGGTCTATTCGCGGGTTGGCACACGCTCGGTGATGCAGGTCGATAACCCTCCGAGGTGAGGGCGGACGAAGAAAGTTAATTAAATCCATTTCCTCCAAACGGCAGACGGAGTCTGTGGAGTGGATTTAAATTGTTGGAAATGTGTCGTTCGGAATTTTCCCGGACGCCAACAGTTGGACCAACACGGATATTGTAATGAGAATTCACACTTTCGAATCCGAATTGGAACACGTACACTGTTGCAGTAGTCCTATTCCTCCCTTTCTGCCTGCACAAAGAGAACGCATTCCATGCCGAACCACAAAACGGTGGCTTTTCGCTACTTTCCGCTGCCGCTAGTGTGCTAGACCCTATTCGGGGGTTTTAAAACTGTTCCAAAAGTATAAAAATCCGAAGACATGCTTGCCCGTTAAGGAAAAAGAAATTAAACTGCGGAAGCGAATGAAAAGTTCCCCGAGGGGGGTTTGAGTCGCCTTTCCATACGAAGGCATCCACAGTTTTAATGGTTAGCGGGAAGGAGGAGATCCTCTTGGAGGAGAGGAGTTTTAATTTCTTTTTGCCAGTTGTTTTGCCACAGCCCTCATCCCTTCGTTCCCGGTGGTCACGGTCCGCCTTTCTGGTCGTCCTCCATTTCTCGGTGTATTCTATGCCTTCGCCTAACGACCGCGCGTGACCTTGCCAACTTTTGTGAAATAGTTTTCCGGCCATTGAGCGGCCGCTGGCTTTGAGGTTTTCCCATCCATTTCGCCCGGTCCCGGGCTGTTTTCACGTTCATTAATTGGTGCGGGTGTAAATTTAAGGTATGAGTGAGAGAGAGAGAGAGAAAGCGAGAAAGAGCGATACGGTAAAAGAAGAGGAACCCGGGCAGCATATTGATGCTTACACAGTACCTCGCACCATTCTCCCCTGGGTCCCCAACAAACCTGTTGCGAAAAAAAATGCTAAAACGGGAAGGAAAAAAACGTTGGACCGTTGCTAGGCAGTGGACCGGAAAAAAGGAAGCTTGCAGCTAACCACCCTACCCTGCCCCCCCCTCATAAAAGCGGGTGGTTTGAAATGGGTGGAAGAAAGCAGGAAAGAGAGGAAAAAAATAATATTCTAAAACATCCCAAGACGTTCGGCATGTTGGCATCGAAATTAATTTCTTTGGCTTTGCTGGAAAAGCGAAGCGAACCAACACACAAACACAAAGAAGACAGGTCGGCCCCTATCGGGGTGCGCTGCTGAAGCGAAGCGAAGAGGCCGCTACTCCCTCCTCTCTTACTCTCTTTCTGTTTTTCCACTAACCACTAGACCACGAGTGCTTGCGTGGTCGTGGTCGGTTGGTTTGGCCGGCTTGGGGTTTTTTCTTCGAACCTTCCTTAAAGTCCAGGTTCTCGGCATGCTTGGCCATACTGGGTCCTTTTTTGCTGCTGCTGCTGCGTCACCAAAACTTGCGTAACGAAGCTAAGGAACAACTTTATCAACCGATCGCCTCGTTTTTTTTATGAGTGGCTGTTCAAACACCAATACTTAACCACACTGTTTATGCATTTCTATGTCTGTTATAAATATGAAATATCTCTAGCAGAACGAGCAGATGGGGATGCAAGGCAGCGTTTGAAAATCATTTAATCAACCATTTGCTGGTGCACCGTCTAGTAGTAGCTGGGACACAAACGAGAGCAGAAACGTTCAATCGAATCAGATAGCCAAGAGATGGCCGAGCAGACATCAAACCAATTTCCGTATTATGAGAAC
Source organism: Anopheles darlingi (assembly GCF_943734745.1). NCBI lineage: Eukaryota > Metazoa > Arthropoda > Insecta > Diptera > Culicidae > Anopheles > Anopheles darlingi. Next base: position 86,730,852 of record NC_064874.1, read on the forward strand.
CTTTCAGCAAAACTGATATCCTTTCAAACCGTCTACACTCTTGTGTGTTGTTTTTTTTCAAACCCCGTGTGTGTGTGTGTGCTTTCTTCTTTTTTATTAGCTCCCCTTCCTCTTTCTCTCTCTGCCAAGACGAACTCTCGAGAAGGAAATGGCAAAATAGATTTAAAATATGATTCAAAGCGTTCAAAGCGGTATCTCTGATCGGAAAGGTTCATTACAGGCTGGCTGCCGGCTCCCGGTTGTGGCTTTGCAGCCACTTCTCCTTCAGCTCTCCCTCTCTCTCTCTCTCTCCTATCAACGGCTCGTGGCATCCGGATCCCAGTCCACTTACCGGGTATCCGGGGATAGAAGAGTGCCGAGCGTAAAACTATCGCCATCATTCGCCGTTCTTCGGCTCGGCATGAAAAGGGGGTTTGAAATTGAATCCGTAATGACGTTTACTGGTGAATTGAATTAAATTTATACTAACTCGGTATGCGCATAACGATAACAAATGGCAACCGTAGGATCGCTCGTTGCCCCTTCTTCGTATCCGATACCGTATGCTGCTGGGAGGTGCTCTTGTAGAGGGGGTTCGAGTGTGTGTTTAAGCTCCTAGCAGGAGATCACCAGCAGTGGTGTCTAGCAGCATGGTATGCTGCTACTGCTAAGGATGAAGAGTGCTGTACTCTGTGACAATTGAAAGAGCGAAGCGAGACAACCTCATTACAACGGAGAGGCCCGAGGTAGCAAACAATGAGGATATTGCTAGACGCCCTTGAAACAGGAGGAAGAACCTCAGACCCTTGCCTCGATAGACCTCATCGATAGACTCAATAACCACCAGACGCACACGAGCCGAGCCTGCTGGAGATTGGCCTATTTGAATATTGAAATCGTGCCTTCGCCGATAGTTTATAACTCCGCGTTGGACCCCCGAGACACGCGACCGACAGAAAGTTGTGCCATGGAGCAGGCAGGCTAACACTTTAGGGTTCTTACCACCCCCTAACCGAACCCCCTGCCAGCTTTCGATTATCGACAATCGAGGCGTCGCTCGCAGAGATGGGTAAAGTTTGAGGCCACAACGTTTAGCGTGTGCGGTTCGGTACGGGCCCACGGCCGGGGTCCACGAACACGAACACGAATCACCGTCAATCACGGAACGGTCGATTTATGTTGGAAGACAATTTATGAAGCCCCCAGCCCCCCGGGACTGGCTGCTATCACCCCGAAAAATTGAACTCGACATAACGATCGCGAGGGGATAGGATACGAGGAATGGTTTTTAGTATTCGCGGAACGACACGGCACGGCACGGCACGCCAGCGGAACTTGCAGCTCCGGGGATTTCCGAGTTCGCACGAAGATATAATTCATTTCCTTTCCTACGCCTTCAACGTACAACGGCAACTTCCGTCTCGTGCGTGTTTGAGGTCCGTAAGGGCAATGTTAGGGGAAAGGGAACGAAGAACAATCGAGTTCGAGGTTCGCGACAAGCGACAGTAATTTCCGTTGCAAATTGATTCTTAATTGTCCGTAAATAGGTCAGCGCATTATTTCGCGAATATTAAGCGTAGAAGAAGGAACGATGCTGGCCCCGGGCTGGCTGCTGGGGCCGGAACCAAAGTTTATGCGAATCACGAACTCTTCCCAGAGAGAAGGAGAGAGAGGAGTGGTTCTCCCGGAACGGTTATGGGCTGCCTAGCTAGGTTCTTCGCTTCCCGGGGATGGTAATATCTTTTCCTTTCCTTCTCCGTTTTTGCTATCTATTTGTTCCAACAACCTCACTTTGTATGCGGTCAGCGATTGGGACTTCGTTTTATTGATACAATGCGCGACAGTCGTCGTCGTCGTCGTCGTGGGCTGTGGCTTCCGTGGGGTGTCTTTTGGATAAATTTATGCACCCTCGCCACACAGAGTCGAATGTTTTCTGTTGGATGAATTTCCCAGCGAGGGAGAGTTCGCGCACGCACGAAGTATACGGTTTATCGAGACAAAATATGAATATCCCCTCATGGCGGAGATGTCTTTCCCTTGCTCGCTTCGGATTCACAGAAGCATAATTCAAAAACAACAAATCAACCACCGATCGACGACCAGCCCGAGAGTGTATTTGCTTACTGGGATTTTCGTTTAAAATGCTCCCTATTTTCACTCTGCAACACCACAAACACCAACAGACCCTCATCGTGCGCTCTCTAGCAATCGGAGGCTTTTGATATTTTATAATTTTGTTTTCCATTTTGTAAATTCCTGTTCAATCGAACCGGAAGAAGGGAAAGGCAGGGAATCCATCCCGGTGATCAAGCTCAAGGGACGCTACCACCGGGCGTTCACTCGAACTCGAACTCTCCATTAGGCTGCCCATTCATCGAACCGGATCGAACGAAACTTTTCACCAAAAACGACGGAGGCGCACGATGAAGATGCCTCATTTGAATTGCTGATCATCAACGGATGCCACCTTCTGGTGAAGCCTCTCAATCAGCAAACCGTCCGTCCGTCCACCAGTACCGGTCCGCCCAGCTCGGCTGCCAGTCGAGCGCTTGATTGAAGGAACTTGACTTTAATCAAAATTTATCGATTATAATTGGTTGACTCCGTCCGGTCGGGAGTGTGGCGCGGAACGGAGTGGAATGGAATTTCAATATCGGTCCTCCGGACACATTCCGCCAGTCCGCCCCGGCGATGATAATTCGGAAGGAGGAAGACGGGCCCCGTAGCCGTCGGGGAATGGGAAATGGAATGTTGTGTTGAAGCACGATTTAGCGCCACTGTCCTCTCTTCCCCGGTTCCCCGAAAATGATTCGATATTTGATTATCGTTTACTTTTCCTGCTTTTTCCTGCCGGTGGTCCGGTGAGGAGGATGAGCGCGAGCGGTGGGAATTTAGATTTTGCCGAACGGAACGGAACGAAATGGTGACGAATTTTCGCTCAATTTACCAATAACTTCCAGCGCGCGCAGTAGAAGGGGGCAAAACGTTACGATGGGGAGAGGAGAGTGAAAGGGAAAGGTAACTTTTTCCCTCCCCCGGTGACAGGCTGTGCACGGTTCCTAGCCAGATGTTGGAGCACACAAATTTTGATCAATGCTAATGAGGCTGCTGCTGCTGCTGCTGCTGTTCGCCTACGACTACGGCTACGGTACCCAGCCCGGCTTCAACACGAGTCAGCAACGAGCCACGTGTTGTCGCAGCTGTCATCGAAAGATTTGTATCGTTCCGGAGCACCGATGAGCAATTTATTCCGCGGCATAATTTGTGCCAATTTGTTACAAACCTACAAAAAAAACCAGGACAGAGTGATGGTCTTCCACCTGCGTGCGGAAGTGCGGGAGGAAGAGCAATACGCAAAACATTTCATAAATTTCGATTGTCATCGAGGAAGGATCTTCTGTCACAAATGCTGACGTGGAACTTAATAGGCATTTGATTCGCATTTCTGGTGTTGAATTCTAACGGAAACTGGGCGAAAAAAAAATCCGAGAATCTCGTGCAGCGATAATTTATCAACCAACGCGATGGCCGGTACGGCGGGCTTGTTAGATCGTTTGACACGGAGTGAACCAGAAATTAGCTTCATAAAAGCACCAGACACCACGACAGTCTGCGTGCCAATGACTATCGGTCGGGAATAATCAGCTCAACGTTCGCCTATCTATTGCCGTCATGCCACTGAATACTGAACCGAATACAAAATCAAATCTCACCTTACACAACTACCGGAAACGCTTTCGTAGCAACAGCAGCAGTAGCAGCATCAAATCGGACCGACCAGAGGGCATACCAGAAGGGGGACCACAAAAAGAGCACCACTCCGCCCGATAACTACCCTCATAAATCATTCCACGACATTCGCTCATAATAATTCCGACAAGTTTATAACCATAAATTATTAACTACCTTCCACCAACCACCCCGGGGGTAGTCGTAAGGGCTGAAACTAGAGATTGCCGGTCGGCGCCACGCTTTTTTGCGTTCTCTACTACGTTTTACCGCAGAACTCACCTTCGGCAACCAACCAACCGACGGACCGACCGACCATTCCGTTTACTTTTCTGCTTTCTTTCTGCTCTGCTGCCCCTTTCCCCCTTGTCCCCTGGGTCCGAGTGTCGAAGTATCCCTTTCAGTGAGACGAGGTCGATACCGCCGGGTGGGTAAAAGGGGTAACCGGGTTATGGTCATAAAAAACTCACTATATCATTGATAATATACTCCACGCGGGACCTGCGGCAATGGGGAGGCGGTGCGGAGGAGGGAGTTGAAGTTGCCCGGCGTCCCATTCGCCGTTCGCTTGTCTGACAACGTCATTGACAGCTAGCCTCGCCCTTGTCTGCCTCATCGCCGTCGTCGTGGCCATCGTGTTCCGTGGCGAGACGAAACAAAATGAAAGGCAACCATTTCGCACCAGTTCCAAGGGGAGGGGACACGGGAGTAAGGCAGGCAACGTGCATGGCGCCGGCCTACCGCAAGCCGCATTGCCCCCTCCCCCGGAGGAAAACTTTACCAGAGCAAAGGCAGAGCAGAGCAGAAGTGAAGTGAACGGGATGAGATAATTTTGCAGTCCTCGGAGTTCGATAGCCTACGGCGGCGGCGATGGTGGCTGTGGTTGGCCGTGTGGCTGACTGGGCAGATAGTTGGCCAGGACAAAACGGCAGGGGCGAAAAAAAAGGCCCTCCCTCGGTATCTATCGCAACACAGTACAACGCTTAACAGGAGGAGAACAGGTACAACGCAGGACACAGGACAGTGGAAGAGGAGGGTCTTTGCCTTCGAGCAAAGTTTGCCAATCTCTGGGTACAGGGGTACAGGGGGTAGCTGGAAGGTATGGTGTGCCCGCACACACACACACACAGGCTTACAGACACAGCAGAGTGTGAAATGGGTTTAGTTGGGGCCCACGCTCTCTCTCTCTCTCGCTCTTTCTATTGCCTCCCCCCGAAAAAAGGGGTTTTGTTGCTGCTTCTGCTCCGGCGCCGCCGAAGGATCAGCAGAAAAAAAAAAACCAAACGGTAGCAAAACTGTGAACATGTAATCTTACTTCTTCTACTTTCATGTTGATGAGAAATGGGCGGCCACACCACCCGGTGCTTTTTTCATATTCGGTTTAGGTCTGTTATGGAGTTGGAAATTGGACTTTTAGTGTGAAGGCAGGAAAGGGACGGGGCGGGGAGAAAGGCAACCAAATAAGCAATAGGCTTAGGTGTATTTCACACTCCAGGTGTGAGAACTGTCACCAGCTAGCTGCTGGGCGCTAGCTAACGGAATTGAATTCGAAGTCACGCTAACGGTAATATGTAGGGATGACGAAACCAACAATCCAACCAACAACCAGTGGTCACAGTCCAACCACTGAATTGAACTGGTTACGGCGGAAACCTCATCCGTATCCGACTCTTCTTGGAATGTTTGTGCTTCGAAAAAAAAACAAACCTGAATCCTGATCCGGTATGTTTACACCGATCGGTGACTACACCGACGAAGGAGTAATGTAGTAGCAGCAGCAGCAGCAGCGGCCGGTGTCGGGAAACGAATAACTTTTACCATCGCCCTTGGCCAACGGTATTACCAACGATACCTGCCCGCCACGTGGATGATCTGCGGGAAGGCAGAAAAACGTGTTGAGCAAAAAGAAGGGAAAACGAGTAAAACTCTCGTCTCAAAGCCCTCGTCCCAAGGCGCTTCGTTGGAGCTAATCGAGCCAAGTGCAGGAACCACGTGCCGGAACAACCGCCGGACGCCGGACCGTTTCCTGATTACATTCCGACCGCCCGACCTCCAGGGGAAGGATGAAAACACCTCAACCTCACTAATGGAGCAGAGGGCCTTCTTCTTCTCCTCAAATCTCCCCTCCGGGCCGGGGGAGGGAGGCGGGAATGAAATGAAGCAACTTTGATCAGACATTATTTTCACACCTTCCGGTTCTTCCTCGAGACCGGCGACTCCGTCCCCGCTCTGTCCCGAGCGTGTTCGTGTGTGCCAACTGCGGTACCACCACCACGGGGAGTGAGATGAAGCTTTCCACGAACGCAGAAAGCGCCGAGGTTGTTCGCCCGGTTGCTGCTAACGAGTTGCGGCAACTCCGTTCAAGCCGCTCACCTGCTGGGAGCTTCCAGTAAAAGGAGGAAGTCGACCGCTTTGGCATCATTTGTAGGCAATTTTCGGGTTGCAGGAAATTAGGGCACATGTTTCGCTCGCTACTCTCGCTGGCGTCTCGCTGGCTGCTGAAATTTGCACCCCGCGCGCGAGTTGCGTTCACCCCTCCGGAGAACTTTTGTTTTGGTGAATCAATTATGTTAATGAGCCAGAGTGCGCACGAGTGTATGTGCGTGTGTGTGGTCTTGATTCGTCTAAAGGGTGCAGATGCGAAAATTGTGTTCATAATTTACGAACCCAAGCATGATTTCCGAGAAATGTTTAAACGCATCAACACCAGCAACAGTTAATGCTAAACACTGGCTGCTTTATTGGAACATCATAAATTTCAATGAAGAGTGTAATTGCGAAATGGGCTTCTCGCTCATCCATTTCCCAGCCTCTAATTTGCTTCACTGCATGCATTCGCATTTGTTCAAAGCGATACACATACAACCAAAAAAACAGTAGAGAAACAAAAGCGCTCGAACTGCAAAAACCAGGAGTCAATTCTGAGGGAATAAAAAATTCTCCACCAGGAACTGCCCATACTGCACCCACAGTGAACTCTAGTTTCGTGCGAAAACATGCAGTTTGTTTGGCAAAATGCAAAAAAAAATAATAAAAAAATAAAACTCCAGTGAAGGTAGATCATCCGCCTGAAAAAAAAGAGGGAACGAACGGAAATGAAGGATAGCTCTGTGTGAGGGGGGTAAGCGTAGGCAAGGGGTGTAGATAGTTGGGTAGCAACAAATTTCCGGCATTGCAAATACACCGTTGCGATCCACCGTTCCGGATCCGCTACGGACTTTCCTCGCTTTTGCTGCGACTGCTGCTGAATTGGCCGCTGGATTTCTGGCACTGGCTCTATTTGCGCGTTGTCAGCACTGCTCTCCGTCCGGACCAGGTGGTGGTGGTAGGAATGGAGGTAAACTTTCCTGTGGATCCTGCGGACGTGCCAGCCGGCCAGCCAGCCAGAGACACTGGCACCGTGTGTAACCTCCGATGAGGCAAGTTGTGAACGCACACTCTGTGCCCGGTAATTCCTGAGCAAAATCTCGAATCCCAATATTGTCTGTCGCTGGCCAACCGACGGAGGAGCACGACCACCGTCACATAAAGCTACTGGTGTCGAGTTTCTGTGTGTATGTGTCTGAGAGAGAGAGAGAGAGAGAGAGAGAGAGAGAGAGGTAGCATCGAAAAAACCTCGTCCCCAAAAAAGGGCGCTCCGTGAGAGAAGGGGCTCACTGTCACCGGAAAAAGGAGTGGCTAGCAGGCTGAAGGAGGGTAGATAAATATCTTCATTTCCGAAGTGGTGCACCGCGTGTCGCTCCGCCGGCTTACACGGCTTCTCACACCCGTTGCGGTGGTGCCACCACCACCACCGGAAGGATTTTGGCCAAAAACCGAGTCCACAATTTCCGCAACTGACTACAGCGATGGTGAAAGTGGGAGGGAAGGGAAAAGGAATGGGAGCCGAGATGAGAGTGGCCACTCGCGAACACCCGGGCACAGATGGCGCCGGGGCCGCGCGCAAGAAAAGGGCTGCCGCGTGGTGGAAAGTGTAAATTGCTGAAATAAATCCGGATGTTGGTAGCGAGCGAAATTGGGTTCCTGGATGATGGTGGTGCACGCCTGCGGGAGCCTCCCCATCGTGAGCACCGCTCCTTCCTCTGCCGAGTGTTTTGCGTTGTGACTCACTATCCGAATGGTGAGACGGGAAAAAGCAGAAAAAATGAAGTCGAGCACTCGTCGTCGTGGAAAGTCAATTGGGCGGGACTTAAAGAGTCTACAAAAAGGGATAATAACCTCGAGACCTTGAGGTTCACAGCGCAGCGATTAGAGACTGGACCTGCCCGGAGTGTATTTAGACCATTTGCTGCCCTGCTAATGAGTGGCCAGCATCCTCGCGGCTCGCGCCTCGCAGCCTATTTCTCCTCCTCCTCTTCGACGATTATTAATGATCGATCGATGGAATAAAGTGAGGATTACTTCGCAGGATCACAGGTGATTACGTTTTAATGAGCGACCGAGACCGGCACCATTGCCTGTGACTGTGCTGTGGCTGTGTGCGTGAGTGTGTGTGTGTGTGTGTGATGTGGTTTAGTATTCGATCGGCATCCACTTCGCCACCAACCGCTCGCTGCAGGTTGTGGTTTTATCGATTGCCAATCCAGAACCGCGCACCACTTTTGTGTGTGTGTGCGTGTATCTATCCGGGTGCGATGTGATGCGATGCCATGTTACCTTGCGGCTTAGCATCATTAGTATGAGATTATGAATTCTATGAAGCATTCGGGATAACATGGGTTTTTACATCCCACCACCTCTGGCAACCGGGTTTTAGTGCGGGAAATGCGTCCTTGTCATGTCATGCGGCTCTAAATCACTCGAGTAATCGTTTCAATTTGACTGGCGTTTAATTGAAAGCGGAGCAGCACAGATTGATGGAGCATTTACTACTCGAACTCGGGATTAGCCCGCGCTAAGACTCCTGAAGTGCTTGAAAGGCAGTTATGCTTTCGGTTTGGCGATGGAACAACAAAGCATATTCAAGAGTCGTTCATAGCCCTTCGAACCGTCACCGAACGGGAATACAAAACGTCTTAATCGCAAGAGCACATCGACATCGTAATCGATCGAAACGCCCCAGGATGTTTATTGCTTTCGATGCTTCGATTCGGGGAGGTGGGAGGGGGAGTTTTGCATTTCTAATATTTATATCGGTTCGGTGAAGATCGATAAACGCCATGCCACGTGCCATGGGATGCTGAATAATGAACGGTGTGGCGCCTCCACCAGCACCACAACCACCATGCGCCTCCATCACCGTGCGCTTGGGAACGAATGCTACTAATAGAATGATAATCTGGCCACTTACACTGATAATCCCCACTTCCAGCAAGCCTACCACCACCATCACAACGCGAGTCCAGTCGTTGTGCTTCTAATCGAGCTTAAAATCGTGGTCGGCCCTCGGCCTCCGGCGTTTCGGGGGAAAGTTGTTTGCCACGCTAATCCATACCGGGAATCGGTCGCTCGTTTCGCTTCCTTTACTTCCAAAGCGGGAAAGTCCTGGTTCCCGTGGGAGGGAGATGCGGCTTCTCTGGGGGTTCACGACAATTCTATGCTTCCGTGCGGCACAGGGAAAGAGATTTTTACTCTTCTTCTCTCTCTCCCCCTGTCACTCTCTTTCTCTCTCTCTCCTGTTCTCTCTCTAGCTCTCTAGCAATGTCTGCGCATTCCGATCGCACTCACCAGGCGACCACAACCGGCAAAACGATTTCGATAAAATTCAAATGAGCTCATCCACCGTCGATAAACTAATAAAAGGCCGGCCCACACCGGTGTGTACGTGTGCATGTATGTATGTATGTATGTATGTATGCATGTGACCAGCACAACCACAAAAAAGGGACCCAAACGACCACCGGTTCAAACCGCCGAACGCACCACCACCAGCACCACCTCCATTGGGTCAGGTTAGGGATATTGAACGTTCGCTCGCTCGAGAGCGCCAAAACCACAACCTCGGTGTGAGTGTGTTTGTGTGTGGTGCCATAGAGGTGAGGCGAGGCAGGACACTGACACCACCGCCCTCAGTTGCAACTTTGGCAGAAAACTTCGACCTTCGACGAGCCGCCATCGCCGTTCCGTTCCTTCTCACTTCATTTCGTTCCCGCGTCCTCTTCGATAGTAACGAGGGAATTCGGGAAGGTAACCAACCTCCTTCCCCGGGTATCCTAAGCTTGTGCATGTGTGTGAGTGTGTGTGTGTGTGTGCACGTTGACTCTCTCTCTCTCTTTGGCTCGATGCGGCACTGCGGTAGTTTGCCGTTAGTTACACATGACCAGGTTTTGTGGCTCGTCCTATTACGACCTTCTTTAATGGGAAATGGTTAGGTAACCGAAACCACCACCTCGGACGAATCGATCGTCTAAGCACAGGATCCTGGGGCACGTCGACAAGCCAATCGCGACCGAGACCGAGGTCGTGCTAAAGTGAAACTTTAATTTTTGAATTAAACGTCGCGAATGCGGTCTTAGTATCCGTCGCTGCAATCTCACGAGACAACAGACATCCTGGATGCAATCCCTTTTCGAAAACAATCTTTGACAGGCGGATTAGACTGCGGAAGTGGTAACATGTCGTGTCCCACGAGCTGAGGATGACTGCGTGACACACACACACACATTTTCAATGCATCATTTCGCCTTTCGCCAGCATCGAGGTGCACTTCGAATGGTTTGGTTGGCGTTCGCGGGAAAAATCGAGTTAAGATTTTCCTTTTCTGTCCGGATAAGAACCGCACCGCATCTAGATACCATTACCAGGAAGAGAAAGTGAGAGAGAGCGAGAGAGAGAGCATTCGCCGTTGGCAGTGGCGAATGGTGTGCGCACTGTCGGAATGGAAAGTGGATTATAATATTGAAAATACATTGACTGGAAAAATATGATTCCAGCTTCCAAGTTATCTCGACGACGTCTACTAGGGACGCCGAGTGCCGCCGATCGGCAGGCCGAGGGGCTCAAGTGATTGGATAGAAAACGTACAAAATGGCACCGCGGAGTGCAAGAGCGGTGAAGATGTCCTTTTCGCTGTGCAGCAGGTGAGTCGAAAAACGGATCGACCGTAAGAGCGTGAATCAGCTTGATCATAATCCCAGACTCCAGGCTATTCGAGGAGTGACTCTGTGATCACTAAATACAGAAGCGAAGGGATTGTGAGATGAGATACTATTCTGCTTCAAGCTTGAGTGCTCGTTAACGGGAACCGCTTACTCCAGTCAAGCGTTAAGCCAGGGGCTCAAACTATCAGTTTCCTGTCAATAATCCGTTTGTGTCAACCTGTAGTCGAGCAGATCGTGCAGCAAAAGTTAAGCTGAAATGTTGAGTAGGTTCACCTGACTGACAATCTGAACTGAGAGCAAATTGTAACCTCATTTCCAATCCCCGGTTTTGGCGTCAATCGTGTCGTGTCACAAGAGTGAATGTTACGCTCCGGTTCGCTGAGTGATTCCCAAAAACCAAACGGGACTGACAAGCGCATAAACCGTCAAATACGTCACCAAGGCACCAAACAGGACAGACGAACCGTTCCGTGGCGTTGCGTGGTGGTGGTTCTTGGCTTTTATTTTTAAACCAAACGACGTGCAACGTCCCGTTAGAACCGTTCCGGTCCTCTCGTCGATACGGAGACGAGAAGGAAATCTGGATCCTTCTCCCCCCAACCCGATGACAACGATGACAATGTTTACGATCATTTCCCGCCCGTCGTGGCCCAATCGATTGCGTGCGAACGGCCCGGATAGACCCGGACCATTCAGACCGCGACCACATGAGGCGCGGTCCGGGAAAGCGGGGTTGGTTTTCGCGTCACTATTTGCGCTCGTGCTGTTAATTGATTTTCCTGCGTCCAGCGGCCATGGAGCCGAAGCTGTTGCGTTTCCTGGGAACCGGACGCAGCGGTTCTGCGTTTCCGATCGATCGTCCAAGTGGTAGGCTAAATGTCAGAGAGAAGGCGACGGCTGACCACTGTCGGTGCGACCGTAAGCGCGACGGAAAGACAGATGGTTTGCCGTGTCGAAGGGGGACTGCCTTGGCTTCGATGGACCTTCCGTCCAATCATCAGGTGGTATACTGGAGCTAGATAGAGAGAGAGAGAAAGAAGAGCGGTGGCAACCACCGGGACTCGACTGGACGTACCTTACGGTCACCATGGTGCTCTTGAAGCATCTACTCTACTCCGGTAACTCCTGGACTGGAGCGATGATCCCTTTACCTGAGGCAACACTCCACGACCATCGATAAATCACCGCGACTAAGTGACGAGATTGAGTGGTCGCTCCGTCGCCGGTTTATCCGGTCGTCTGCCACCCATTTTGTGAACAGCCCAGGTAAAGGGGAATTCAAATTATACTTCCAAATCCCGTCTGACCAACTCTCATGACAGGTTTACGAAATAATGTTGCCATGCAAATTTCTATTCATAAACGTACTTAAAACACAATTCAAGCTCGGCGTTTATAAGTGGCAAAGATTGCACAGAGCGAGTGTGCCGTGGCCTTGGAAACGGTTACACATCTGCCATCGAAAGCCACAAGCTGTCGTTTATCAGCGTTTGTTGCCATCTCAGGGGGATCTGCTGCTGCTACTGCTGCTGCTGCGGCTGCTGGTGTGGTCAGTGGCGCCATTTATCATTTTTTCCATGCTCTCCATCCGTCCGTCCGTCCGACCATTCGGCTAGCTAGTAGCTACTTGTCGTCGTTTTGCTGTCGAGGAGGGGTGGGGTGAAAATATTTTCATCCCCAGACCCCGGTCTGGTCGTTGGTCCGTTGTGATTAATCAATTATAACTGCTGGAACCAGATTTATGGTTTCATAAACTACGTTGCTGCTGCTGCTGTTGATGATGCTGCTCGGTTACGCTGCCGCTAGTCTGTCGATGATAGCTGCACGTGATCGTCTCGACAATGATTAGCTATCCGCCTCGCTGCTTAATGTTCGGATTTTTATGTAATCACCAAGCGCGTAATTGCAAGCGATTTGCTGCAGCTTTGTGCCATCGTGAGCGACACTTTTTACGTCTTTTTAATACGTATTCGTGAAGAGTGATTGAAGTGAAGTGGTCTCTTCGTGAAGTCGCTAGGGGTGAGTGATCCGGCTTATTTGTATCAACCCCACCCCCCTTAAGGCTAACTCTTCTGGATAGATCACTGACGCTCCGGTGATGAATACACCTGGTAAGCCACTGGTCGACAGTTCATTTGCCAGCGAAGCAACGAAGCCCATGCTAAGGCACTCGGAAGGCGAATATGTGGGGTGAGCATTTTTCTCTCTTCAAGCATAAAGACAGCATGTGCTTAAAGACCTGATTAATGTGCCATCATTACCCGGTTAAGCTTTGTCCCCTTTTCTTTTCGCCGCCCCATTCGTTTGGCCACTTGCGCGTGAACTCAACTCCATTTTCCCAACCCACGCTGGCACCTTGGAAGGAAGCACCCCTAGAAGCGCCCGCAGATAGCATCACCACCATTCACCGTCTTTGCTCTCTTTTCGCCTAGCGAGGACGAACGATCGCTGAGGGCTTAGGACATCACGAGCGCAATCCCTGGCCCTGGGATTATTTGTCTTTGTTGTGGTGTTCGTTCGCTCCCTCCCTTTCTCGTTCGTTCTCATCGTTGTGGTGGAATCGCTATTACCATGCTTCGAGCACTTTAATATATTGCGAGCGCAACAAAAGCAGCAGCACGAAGGAGGAGGAGATGTCGCGAGATGGCGGAAGGAAGGCAACACAGCAACGAGATGAATTCATGGGATTGGCATTGGCGTCCTGTGGCAATGAGCCACATTCAAAATGTCCACGGCGCACGCAGGGAGCGCTTGCTGTTACAACGTTGTTCAAATTCTGACAATTCAATTTCATCCCCCTCCCTCCCCGGCGTGGGGTCTCCACGCGAGCGAGAACGATGTTTTAAATTTACTGCCCAGCGTCGAAACATTCAAGTACATATTTCAACTTTACACCGCATTCCACGGAAGGGCATGGGGATGATGAGACGCGAGAGGGCGAGACACCCCCTCCCCCGCCCTCCCCGCGACGAGGATGGTTTTTGTTTCTTTTTATTTTCCCGTATCCACTTGGCCCGGGCCGCATCTCGCCGCTCGGTATAATATAATATTATGTTGAGCATGTAAACGGTGCGCTAGAATGTCTGTTCTCGTTGTTTATCCGGCCTCCTCCTGATGGTGCTAGAAGGCCAGCCGGGCTGACGGGCCTGCCATCGGCAGCTGCACGAGCCAGCCACCACCTCCGGGCCTCCTCGCTCCCGGGCCCACCAAAAAACCCTTCGGGGTGGATGATTGTAAATTTTTTAAGTCCACACTTCAGCAGCAGCGCCGGCCATAAATATGGGCTGCTGGTGTTGGGTGCTGCTTGTGGATCACTTTAAACTCTCATAAAATGCTTGTGTCAATGGAGGGTTTCTCGTTTCGTTCTTAAAGCACCCCCAACCTCCGGCAACTGGTCCCGTACCCCGTTGGCCACTAATCATAAACGGATCGCAGTAACCAACGGTCGAGCAGAAGAAGAAGAAAAAGAAGAAGAAAAGGACAGCCTGCTTCGTTGGGTCGTGGAGGACCGAGCAAAGTGTTGAGCGAAGGTCTTTGCGAAGGCTACACCTACTGTCGCCTACTCTGGGAAAGGCTTTACTGTGTGACACTTAAAATCGGGGCAAAACATTTGGCTGTCAAAACGATGCAGTGGCCCCTTTTTTTTGGGGGGGTGTTTCCCTTCGTTAGTGACGTTTTCGAAGCGTTTTATGCTACCAGCCCTGTGACGGTGGCCATAAAATCGGTGCTGGCACTGGTCCTGATTGCAAAGTGTGTATGTGTGTTTGTGAGTGTGCAGAGACCCTGGTCGCTTGAAGGTGGTTGCGAGATACCCCGAGAGCAAAAAAAAGAAAATGTCCACCAAAAACTCTTACCTTTTGGAGGGTTCACAGGAATCGCGCTGCGGAAGAGACTCTCCTCGTCCACCCAGTCACGGTTACGGCGCACGGTTTTTGCACTGTACGCGAGCAGCAGCAATCCGACGCACGCCAGCATCGCCTTCCGGCGCCGATCGACGGCTTTGGCGTATCGCGCATACCGTTGGCCACCGCTGCCGCTGCCGCTGCTGCCGACGCCCGCACCACGACTACCGGGCATGTGTCGCACTTTACCCGGTACACCACTGGAGGCCGGCCCGCTGACCGGCACCGCACCACTGTACACTCCACTGCTACCGGTGGTCATCGGACCAGATCCGGACCCGTGGCGATGTTTGCTGAACCGGGCGGCACCGTTGTGAGCGTTCTCACGCACGATACGCTGGTTGTTGCTGCCAGTGGCATCATCATCACCTACACCACCACCACCACCACCACCACCACTACCAGAGCCACCACCTACACGACTAACACTACCAGCTGCTGCTTCACTACACTGTAGGCCCGTGGCCGTACGGTTGCCTTTACCTACACTAACGCACCGGGCCACGAGACCCAAACACTTTCGCACCGTTCCGGCGGAAAACCACGCAGCACGCCGATGGCCATACCGATGGTTGATGGATACCGTGGACGCTGGCTGCTGGCTGCTAGTGGCCAGTCTGCTGCCAGTACGGTTCGGTCCGGTCGAACCGGTCGGTCCATCAATCAGGCTACTCGCACCGAGCCCGATCAGCAGACAGAAGCCGACGCTCGGCAAATACAGGACACGCTCGGCAACGACAAATCCCACGTAGAACAGGAGGTTAGTGGCGGGCAGAAAGGGCAGGGTGAGAAGTGCGACGGACATGAGCAGTGCTCCTGCCGGGCCGGTCGCATCGTCTGACGCGCAGCAGTCGTCGCCACCGTTGCTGCCGCTGGAAGCAACTTCCGGACTGTCGCCTCGCACCGAAGATGCGCAGGAACTCGAAGACGACGAGCAGGTGGAGGAGGAGGCCGACGAGGACAGTGAGGGTGTCCTTGAGCCGAGCGACGGCGAATCGCCGGTGGAAGAAGGTAGCAGTGCAAAGGGAAAGTGATCCCCCGCTGTGGAGGCTGCTGCTCCCTGCTTACTCTGGGGCTCACCGGGAGGCAGGGAGGTGAGTGGCCAGTGGCAGGCGAACTTCTTGCCAACCGGAGCCGGGAAGCTGCTGCTGCTGCTGCTGCTCGGGGTCTGGTTGAAGTTGATGCTCCCACTGTCATTGTTATTGTTGCCGCTGGGCGATGCCGCTGACGATGCCGAGTACTGCTCGGCGACAACTACTGGAGACGATGACGATGAAGACGAAGAAGGTTTGGTCGTCGTCGTCGAGGAGGAGGTGGAGGAGGAACCGGTTGGCACTAGGCGACAGAAATAATTGGATAGTGTCGAAGGCGAGAGTGATAAATATTTGTAGGCCGGCGTA
>NC_064874.1:86749401-86761901 GCF_943734745.1 Anopheles darlingi
GTGGGCTTCCGAAGAAGAAGAATGATGATTTAACCGGCACCGCCGGCAGCGGCCCACTTTAATTGCCCATCCAAGAAGGCTGGCTAGGCCCCTCTTCCCGGGGGTTTCATTGGCTTCCAGTTCCACAGTTCCACAGTTTATTACTGGCGTGGATCGGGGTGGATTTATGTGTTCCTCTTCGAGCCTCGAGCAAGTTCCGTAGCTGCAGGTGAAAGGTAATCCTTTGCTGTTTTCATGAAACTTTCTCCGGTTCAGCTGGGTGAAAAGTTTTCTAGAGGCCCGATGCCTTACAGCTAATTTATTTGTTGAACAACCAATCGGCCTGTTTATATTGGACACTGGATCTACTCGCAGCAGGTTACGGTCTTAAAGTGCACCAAAGGAGCATGATAGCATGCTGTTATCAGACGCTACTCGATTTGATTGAATTCGTGAACGCGTCTTGAATGATTAGAAACGGAGAAGCAGCATCGTCGGTTGGAAGAAGACTGTGTGCTCCGCCGTGTCTTGAGTACTCTGCAGAATATTTGAGTTTTAACTTTTAGCCCGCCGGCTATTCGGTGAAGTTTCGTTTGCGTTCCGTTGCGCCCGTAACAATGGACGGAATCACCAAATAATTCAATTTCAATGTTCCCGTTCAACGCCACCGCGCTTCGGTTACGGCTGGCAGTCCGGGCCGGGAATGCGGTTGAAGTAAGATCCAATAACCTCAAACCATGGGTCCGGGGAAAAGTTTCGCTGGAATCAACAATTGGACATTGTGCAAGACAATGAATGTGAAACTCAATCTCGGTTGTTTCCCATTCCAATAAAATGAGCAAAGTTTTCCAAACTATCCAAGCCACTCGATCCATTTCATCGAGGGCTGTGAGCGGGCTTCGATTACATTCTCCCCATCGCTCATTTTGCCTTCCCGGATCGAATTGTTCAAATTAACTCTCGATTCTTTCGATTGGCTCCATCAATCGGATTCAAAACCTCGGATTCTCCACTACAAAGTGACACTACTCTGCGCTGCTCGGTATATCGCAGATTGTAGGGCATTGAGTGAAGGATCACGCTGATGTCCTGCAGGAAGCAGAAAAAACTATGTTTTTGTTTTCAAGATTGTTAGCTTCTCGGGCGTGTGACACACGAGGGGAGGGGGCGATAAGCGAGCGCAACGCTGACGAGTTCCAACTTTGGACGGGATAATGAAAAGTTTCGCTTCTCTCCAACTGGGAGCAATGCAAGCACAACACATAATCTTTATCCAATTCGCAATCTTTTTCCCCCCTGACCCTGACTCCCCCAGCCGGCCTTCCAACTTCGAGTGCATCCGTCCGGTCTCTGCCGACTGGTTCGCCAACACTTGCTAACGTGCTGAGAGGATTGGACGGGAGGTTGTTTTGTTCAAAACTTGGCAACAATCTAGTCGAGACGAGTCGAGTGAGTGCCCTTGATTGGATGGGAGTGGTTCTCGACGGAACAAGCAACTAATGTTTTGCTTTGATTCCAAAAGGATGACGGGGTGAGCGATGAGGAGGAGGAGGAGGAGGAGTGCACGTCAACACGCAGGAAAGCAATCGTTCGGTGAAAGGTGCGAGAAGGTGTTACAAGCGGGTTGATCCTTTCAGAGCCACGATGCGAACCGTAACCGTTCGATCGACCAATACCGTCGTGTGAGGCTGATGAATAGGCAAAACCCCGAAGCTTCTCCCACACTCACGGGGCCAGCATCTTGAGCGGTGGAACCCGGGCTTCCGACTGACGAGCGTCGAGCTCTATCTACCCCAAAAAGGTAAGGACCTACCTTTCGTGCCTTGCCACGATGAAGTTTCAATTCATTTCGGTTTCCATTCTATATCAAATTGCCAATTAGCTGTAAAGGTTACGGATCTGATTAGCAGCCGGAGGGTGTGGTAGAGGGTGAGCGGGCGGAGGTGAGGTATAGAAAGTTTTACATTGAACCGCAGCCGTCCCTCCCTCCCTCCCTGTGGAGGTGCCTTTCATCAAGCTTTACATCGTTAGATGCGGCGATTGGTCGATCCAGGAACCCCTTCGTTGTCCCCCCCGGTAGACGTCGGGTTGGCTTGCTGCAAAAATGCTGCAAAACTTGTAAACTATCCGCCATTATCAGCAACTCGAAGTTTACCCTTATCGCTGCTCCGTGGGAAAGGGGAAATTGAATTCCGGGTCCGCTCGAGGCTGCATGGGCTGAGCAGGAGGAGCTATCTATCGCTTCACTTGCCGCTGGTGGTTGATGGAACTATTTTAAAATGAACAAACTTTAACCAGCAATAACGGTAACATGGGTTTTCCGTGTTAAAGACTGGCTTCTGTGAAACAAAATGGCCTGTTCCGTGCGTAACATTAGTGCTTTATTGCGTACCAAGTGGGGATCCTGTTAAAGTCACACAGTAGCATAGTCTCATAAATCTAATTAGTTCATCCACATCATAAGCCAAAGTGTGCGAGGTGCAGTGCGCGTAACGAAAATCGGAAATATGACCTCTCAATGACGATTACCGATAGCGATTATAGGCTAATCAGTGACCTAACAAGGCTATCCTTCAAGATTAATACCCCTCGCTCCGCATTGTTTCACCAACGGTAGCGGGTAGCGCGAAATCGTTGGCACATTTTTCAAACGCTCCAAGTAAAATGGAGACCGAGCGAATCGTTGCAGACGTTGAGAACACTTGATGATTTTGTGGAAATCGGTTTTCCCTTCATTTCCTGCCTCACGACGGCTACACTGAGAGGGAGCCGTGAGGATCAGAAAGTAGAAATCAACCGCCCGGGAGAAACAACCCGGGGGAGAACGATATGGTGGAGAAAGCAAGGGAATCGATCACTAACGAGCTCGGAAGCGTATTTTCTTCTTCCTCGTGGTTTGCGGTGGTTCCTCCTGCTTCTGCCACACCCCCTGTACGTCGTCGCCGTCGTGCTGGATCAACATCCGTTTGATTCCGCCGCCGACGGTAATCGGTTGGCATCCGGGCACTGGTGAATTGAGGAAAGATAATTCTCGGCGAGGGAATCAATTGATTCGCTGAGTGGTGCTGCTGCTGCTGCTGCTGCTACTGGTTTCCAATGTGGCCAATGTGGAGCGTTGTTGCTGATGCTGACGATACCATTCATCGGGAAAAGCGGCAGCAAAGAAATGGTCAATAAGTGCACCGGAGAGCGTGCTATCATCTTCAAACGAAATCAAAAGCATCACGCAACACCCTACACCCAACGCCGGTGGTGGTTGCGGTTACTGCTCCTTTACCTGGTAGACCGTTTTTCCCGTTTTTTAATGCTGGAAAAGAGTATTGAAATTAAAGAAAAGCCTACACCCTGCAATCCATAAAGCGATTAATCGATTCCGGGCAAACCAAGCATTGGCTCAAAACGAAGCTGGTAAATGCGCAGCATAAACGTCGACGACTAAAGGTTTCTGGGAATTTGTGGATTACTCACAATCGCTTTTTGGGTACACGTGCGTGTGTGTGTTTACGTATGTGTAAAATAGAAAAGGTTCGACTGGTAAGGCGCCCTTTTCTTGGTATCCACGTGCCAATGTCCACCGCTACGGTTGTCAATTGTCTGAAAACCGTCGAACCACGCTGATCGATCAACGCCGTGGGTGAAGTGGTGGTGTTGGTGGCAGTGTCTGACCAAAAACCAAGCCAAGGAAAAAAAGGCGTCGCCTTCGGCTTAAGGCAACGATTCGATCGCACCGAGCCATCAGGTCACATATTCAAATCGAAGTAGTAGGCGTCTACTAGCCAGGGATGAACCAGCCGCCCTGCCGATGGCTGCTTCGATCGGTTCGTGCTATTGACGTGTTACCGGGTTGCCTCGATTGCCAGCTGAAAAGGGTCTTCGGCGAAATCCCTAAAAAAGCTGGTGGCCAACGGTGCGAAAATTGCGCATCAGCGCACGACACACACACACAGAGTGCGAAAAAGAGGGAACGAGGAGAGAGCGGGAGGCACCTAAACCGTTTATCCGCCGGTAAAGGGATTAAGTCTTGGCGTGGCACATTTACATGCTATTTCGTGCCATTCGCCCCATTCTAGTGCGGGCACGGGATAAAGGATTAGGGGCCGGAGGACGAGAGGAGACGACGGAATGGAACTCTTACAATGGAATCCACCATCATTTTGTTAGATTGGATTTCGTCTGGAACGACGCGGCGGTGTGCAAGTGTTTCGTGTTAGTGTGTGCGTCGTTTTCTATTGAATTTGCCAATGCTTTGCCCAGCCAAAGCATTTGGGACTTGCCAAAGCGGGAGCGGAGAGTGCAGAGAAGTCGTCCTTCTAAGTCGTGTTAAAGTCACCTGCTTTGCTAAGCTTGAGACACTAACCCGGACTGTGTTCTGTCACCTTCGCCCAACACATCACTGACCATGTCACTGTCGATGGTTTTCCGAGAAGTGTGTTCAGTGTGTTACAAGTACCGAGCGCTTAATACCTTGTCCGTGTCCGGCCACTTCATCCAGACGAGCGAGACGAGCGTCATTAGTCATCGAACGAACAAACCTGGCAAGCAAGGGACTTGGTGGAGCAAAGAAGCGAAAACGTCTGAAGCATCCCATATGCTCGCTCCATGAGACACACACACACACACCTGGGTTGTCATGTTCCAAGAATTGTCCTGTACTCTTCGGACACCGTTAGAAAGCATAAATGGGAAGCGGACAAGAGCGCCAGCAGCGAAAGTTCCCCCCCTCCACCGGCCATACAGACCTGCCGACCCCTTGAGCTAGTCTCATGTTCTGCTCAATCATTATTACTGCGATCATCATCATCATCTTCTGCTTCTTCTGCTTCGACAATCGCGTGTCGATTACTACGGGGACGCGGAGTGAGCGAACGTGCGTCCTTCGAGCCCATGATGTTCGCCCTTTTGCTTGTTGTAACTCATTCCTGGTAGTCTCTCCAGGTGTGTGTGTGTGTGTGTGTGTGTGAAGGTGGATGGTTGGCTAAGGATTCTGCGAAGCGTGGCACGGTGGCAGCCGTGGCGCAGAATATTAATTCTCTTTGAAGCCGCGGCACCAACATGCAGCTTCAGGCGACGGTGAGGCGAGGCTCAACCATCAACCTGGCTCTATAACACCACCAGCAGCAACGGAACAAGACTACAAGGGCCCTCTCTCGGCACCGTGTCCATGGTAAAGAGGATGCGAGCAACTGGTGTTTGACTACCGAGCTGGACATGGGCCCTCGAGGTGCGGACGTCTCTCTCTCTCTCCCGCTCTTTGGTGTCGATAATGGAAGATGTTTAGCCCAGCCCAACCCCTTTTTTTGCCGGTGCTGCTTTGCGAGGGGCTTCATCAGCACAGTTCGAGCACACCGGGAGTGGACGAACTTTTCCCATAATCCACGATGAAATCCCGGTAAAGTGGAATTCATGAGCTCCCTAATGGGTGAACTTAAATTGACGTACTCCAATCGTAAGAAGGGGAGGGCGGGCAGATGAAGGGTGTAGAAAGAGTGCAACGACGACGACGACGTGGGCAGATGATTCGCACGATGTGTCATCAATGCAAATTTGGAATCAGCTCCGGAGACCCCCGGAGTAGGAGGTTCGAACAGACGGGCAACTCAGATTGGAATGTCAACTTTCGGGGCTTGTCGCTCGCTCGCTCGCTTGCTCTATGTTTTGCTCGAGAGAAATGAGTTCAGGATATTAAGCGACATGCGACATTCGGGTGCTAACTCGACTCGACTCGACTCGACTGACTCGAGGATGCTAACGGGGTGCAAAGCACACATACAGCCACACACTCACTTGGACTTGGACCGGGGTCCATTTGCGAGTTGGTGAGATTCCGTGTATTTGCTTTCTGTCCTTGTAAATTGAAGCTCGTGTTTGTCTAGCACTTGATTGGATTCGGGTGGAATGATGCAGAAGCGACATACACACACACACATACGGAGCAGGGAGCACTTTGGCGAGATGTTTAAAAGAAACACCAACACCTTTGCACACGCTGCAAAGGCTGCTTTGATGACGTCTGCATGCACGAAGCACTAGAGCTTTTGGGGCTGATCCCTGAGCACCGGAGACTCGCTGGAAGTTTATTTAAATTTGAAAATCCATCGAAACCGGATTGTAGCGTGGAGAGGAGAGGGGAGGAGGCAGAAAGTACTCTCTCGAGCACAGCAAATCCTTCCTCTTCCAGCACCCTCCAAGAGCGCATTAGCGACGAAGTGGTTGTTGGGTTAATTTTTGGTCGCCATTCGAGGAACGAACCTGTGACCCTCGAACCCATAAATCCTTCCGGCGGGTGCATGTAGGTGCATAGGGAAGCATAGAGCGACTTGCCCGACAAAGACTGGCCGCCCCCCGAAGTCAGTCGTCAACCGAATTGATCCGAAACGGATGAAATAAATCTGTTTACCAGGAACATTCAATTGGGAGCGAGCTCGGAACACGTCTGGCCTTGGTCTAGCATGCCCGGTGCTCCATACCCGTACCATTGTTAGTCTTTTGCATCCGTTCATCCGTGTGGATGGTTATTTGTGTTCGGGTTGTATCCCTGCTTCACCCATTGCTGGCGTCCGATGTTCCGAGGTGTTCGATTGTCAGAAAGGACGTTGTTGGACGGTTGGACGGTGTTCTACTGCTATTCTACTGCTTTCCTTCTTCCCTTCAGCTCAAGAAAGGTGAACGCTCTTCCGTTGCTGCTGCTACTAGTTTAGTACAAGTCTCATCGACTGCAGCGCTGCACATCAGCTTCTCCATTTGCACTCCACAAATGGCCAAACGACGGTGGTGTTGTCCGGGAATTGGAAAACCCAGGAAAAAAGCAAGAAAACAAAAACTCCCTGCTCTGGTGCTTTCGAGAGTGTGTGTTTGTGTGTGTGAGAGAGAGAGAAAGAGAGAGCGCGTGCTGGAGTGCAAAGTTCCTTCGATCACAAAACCCAATCCCAAGGGATGCATAGAAGCGCATGCACTGCTGCATGCCCTCTCCCCCCGGACTGGATGAACATATAAATACACATCCGACCAGCGAACGGAGAACCCGGGACCGCGAACGTGGCTTTCAGCTTTCACACACACACATACGCACACACACAAAACGGACGCTCAGATCGACATCCGAAGAGTGAGCGCAAATATTTGAATGGAGTTAGAATTCACGGTTCTTCTTCTTCCTCCCTTCCCTTGGTGATTGTAAAAAGTATTTCCACCCGCCGAGAACCCCCCCTAGACCCACCATTCCGGTCGGTTCCTATAAGCACGCTCCAAAGTCTCTCGCCAAACTACTCCACGGAGCGGGATATTACCCAATCGATAGTCACTTGCTTGTCGGGCATGTTCGACCGGGGATGATGGGAAAGCGGGGAGCTGCTAACCCCTTCCCCACCGACCGACCGACCGACGGAGGACATTCGATTCCGACGTTGCAGGAAAGAATGAGTTCGGCGGCGTGGCTGATCGGCAACGAGTTCAGCGGCGGCGATCCGCTTGCACCGTTTCTCAATCCGCATTTCGTGGAAGACAGGATGCGGGGGGGATGTTCGTTTCGCCCGTTTTTTTTTGTTATTCCCATTCCCGTTTTCCAACTACTCGCTCCAGTTCGTTCTGTTCCGTTCTGCTGCCGATTCCGTTTTCGTCGTCGATTCCGGGCGCTTCGTTTGCCAGTCGAGTCGAGTTTCCAGCAGGACAACAAAAGCATCGGTTGCAGCACTTGATCAATGGGTACCGTTGATTATACCCGGGGCATCCCCGACTCCAGGATCACCTCCCTCCGTTGACTCCTACATTTATGCTCTTTGCATCCATGCCCCCGCCCGTGTGTTGTCCCCGGGAACGGTGCGACGATGTTTGACTCGAGCGGATCACAGAATGGTGTTCCTCTTGAACTACTTTCTCTTTCACCCCCACCGGGCACGGGTGTCTCGGTCGGTTCTCTCCATCATCTCCTCTCCATCATCTGCTTCGCTCATATCTGCTTCGTTTCCGAACGAATGAGCAACCAACCCTCATGCCGCTACCACTACACACATCATACGGTAAACATCGCATCCTTCTGCGTGATTCCGGTGGGTATCGCACGCGGTAGATATCCTGTTGCTGGTGCGCTGCTGCTGCAGCTGCACCCCATCCCCCTTCCCGGGGTATATATGGGTTCATTTGTCCCTAAAGAATGTGGGGACTTACTGTTGAATGGGTTTGATTAACGGTACGGCGGGTGAATGGTGTGAATGGGTTTTGGATGATACGTGGAACATCACCACCACCACCACGGGTACACCTGGGGACCCATGGTGGAGTTTTTTCTGTTTTTCCGTGAAGGTTGTTGGTTACATGACCAGGAAGGATCGCAGCACTGGAAGTCAAGCATCTATTCTTTTTCCATTTTGAAAGAATGCACTGAATAGTACATTGACATGGCAATCTAAGGAATTGTACGACTAACTGCAGTATAATACGTGGCAGTGTGAGTGTTACAGAAATGGAAAATTATTCATAAACTGCATCCAGTACCATCCAAGCAGCTTTGTTTGCTACAAATCAGTACAACGTTATTTGATCGTAGTAACCAATGACATGCAGAAGTGACAGTTGAACAATAATTTCCTTATTGTGTCATTGCTTAACTACAACTGCAAGGTATTGGTTTCGCTTGTTGTGTTACTAAAAACGATATATTGCACAAACTTATCGTCTCGCACTACTGCAACCAAACACCAACGGATCGGGAGTACCAACGAACAAAGCATCCATTATTTGTAGTGCCTGGATCCTTGCCCAGTCCAGTGAGCACTTCCGCATCGAAAAACAAAACAGCTTCTAAACCGATTGGATCATTTCGATTCCACTACCGCCGCCAGGTGAGACCCACTGGCCACTGGCCCGGCCCGCTATCAGCTCGTTATGTAAAAGATGTTGAGCAAAGAGGAGCCCCAAACGCTTCCTAAGCTTCCATCGTTCCACGGCAGACATGTTTCCGTCATGACGCAGCAGCCCCACCTTTTCCTGAAGTGTTTTGCGCTGTTTGTTCTACCCTCACGGTGCACAAGATACAATGGAACCCCCTCCAAGGGGGGTGGTGCGTTCATCGACTGCAGCCCGGTATGCTGCTGCACTATAGCACCTGCTTATCGCGGGTACGCGGACGAGTGAACGTTTAGTGGTTTTCACTGTTCTGGAAGCGCGCGCGCACTAGGATAGGTGTAGTGGTGTAGATGTTCCCGTTTTTCACTTCCCTTTTTTTTCTTCCTTTCGTTCTCCAGCGGCCACACCACGGAAGCAAAGGACACTCGATCGAGGGCAGACAGACTGCAGGCTGCAGTTCCTGGTATTATGCTGTGACCGACAACAACAGCAGCAGCAGCAGCAGGAGGAGGAGGAAGAGGAGCAAAAGAATGGTCCGAGAGCGCTGTCGTGGAAGGATTTATGAGTTGATGGGTGAATGTTTAGAGCACTTTCGCGCGCTCGCCGCCCTCGTTGTTGCGCCCCTCCCCCCTCCGGTTGCTCTTCCCATCGCGATCTCTACGGGCGCACTCGAGAGCTTTCCTCGAGATCTTTTTGCATCCAACGCAGCAGCGATCGGTTCAGCGACCAGAGCCCCCCCGGGGTGGCGATGCTAAAGTGGCGATTCCTTTTTTTTTTCTTCCTCTTCACCTCTTCTTCGTTCTCTCTCTCTGTCTCTCTATTTTGCTCGTCTATTATGTCCCTACAATGCACTAATCCTGTCTGTCACTGCATCACCCCCTTGTGTGTGTATGTGCGTCACTCTGTTGCGCTAGAGACCGGGGTGGTTGCTATGCTGCTGTCTCGCGAAGTGCCAACTCCATAGTGGCGGCAGCCACTTCCGTAACCGGTACATAAGCAGCGCAATGGTGTGCTGCCACCGGAACGCAGATGCACCAGAACCTGACTGTCTCGTTGCATATGCTATTCAGCCAGCGAGCCAGCCAGCGAGCAAGCATCGTACGCAACATAGTAATACCCGGACAGCATCGCAACATTGCCCGTTCTCGCCCGGTGTCTTATATACCGGGACCGGCGGCTCATTGGAACGTAAATTATGAGATGTTGTGTACAGCCTCACCACCCCTCCACCCCAACCCCCTGGGTGGAGGAATTGTGTATAAATAAAGCATATTTAAAATTAAATGTCTACCCTACAGAGAGATAGAGAGAGAGCGAGAGAGAGCGCGCATCAGCGAGAACGAAGGGGAAAGGGAAGTGGAGTAGGGTGGTGGTGCACCACCCCGGGGGTTGCACGTTACCTTATCTCTGGATCCGGCGTATCCCTTTATGATGTCATAAATCGCGCAAACTACTAAAGCTGTCACGGCCGTTTCCTTGCAGAGGATGGCGGCACCGGCGAGAAGGATGGTGGCGGCCAGTGCCAACCAGTGCCGCCGGTCACCGCACTGTCGCCACCGTACGTGGCGGATGTAGGCGAGCAGCGTCAGCAGGTAGAAGATGCAGCCGGTAAGGTCCGCCCGGCCGACGATTCCCGCCACCGCTTCCGTGTGGATGGGATGGGCGGCGAACAGGAGACCCGCAATGGCCGGACCGGATCGGAGCGGTGGCCGGTGGTGAGCGATGGGCAGCACCGGTGGGAGTAGGTGGCGCGCCAGCTTCACCACCAGCCCCGTCGCCAGCGAATGCAGCAGCACGTTGACCAGGTGGTAGCCGAGGGGCTTGAAACCATCCAGCAGGTAGTTGAGCCGGAAGCTGGCCACGCACAGCGGCCGATAGGAACCGTGGGAGCCCGAGTCCGCCAACGGTGTACCCCAGAAGTCGTTCTGCAGCAGCTGGTACCACTGGCCCGACCCTAGCACGTCCGGATTACCAAGAATTGCTCGCCTAAAAGGGAGAGAGGAGAGAGAGACCGAGAGAGAGAGACAATTGGTTAGAAATGCAGTAATATGCCTAGTCCCGGGGCCGGGCTGGTCGGTGGAAGAAGGAGTCATTCATCTCCTCCGGTGCATCCGAGCGGTGCAACTTCTCGAGGGTAATAGTGCACTAATGACGGAATCGAATTAGCAGAAGATGCGCTGCAGCAACACATACATACACACCCATACCGTTGCACATGCATACACTGCAATTGCATTATTCACCTTCACGCGCCCGAAGCCGTACGCGCGTCGTACGCTTTCACCTTGCGGAAGCCAAAAGGTTCTTGGGGCTCACTTGGCTCACTACTGACGGAGAGGAGCTCGTTAGGCTCCGGTCCGCCTCGACCACGACGACGACGACGACCACGACGACGCTCATGCATATTAATGCCTTCCTTTGGCGCTCGTCGGTATCGCATTGCCTGCGGTCCGGGTGGCTGCGGATGTTTCCTCTGTTCCCCTTTCGACCATCACCTCACACTCGGCTTCGGTCGTGGTCTTCATCGTCGTCCTCGTCGTCGTCGTTGCTTGGAACTCGTTTATAAATTAAAACCATAAAGTATAATCCCAGCGCATATTTGATACAATTATTTTCTCATTAGAAGCTTAAATCAACTTCCGACTGCTTGCTGGTGAGGATGAGGATGTTGACCCGATGGTCATGGGCACATAATGCACGGTGGCGACTGGCGGCCATATGAGTTGGAATTTGTTCCGGGAATTCCAGAGCAACAAGCAGGTGGTTGCAACAATGCTGTAGTATGTTAGTGTAGATTAAAAAGTTTTCCTAAAATCCAATTATTTTGGAGTGCATTTCAATTGTCTAACATTCACTTGCTACCGTATGTGTGCGTACGCACACACACGTGCCTAGAATCGAACTGTCCACGAAGTCAGTTCAGTGAACAAAGCCTCTTCCCCCCACTCGCATACTCACATTCTGTCAAGTAGCTCCGAACCATCAATAATTCCATTCGCTACTCATCGCGTCAGCTTCATCATGAGTTTGCGAAATATTCATGATGAAAATACCATACCACGCGGGGGGGGCATCAACCACCACCTGCCCCTCCTGATAGGCCGAAGGTATCATGCCAGGCGCATGGCATAATCGCCAACGCCAACGGACGCCAACGCCAACGGACGCCAACGGACGCAGCGCCGCGCCGCGAAGTTGAGACATTATGCAGCGGCACCGGCAACGGCCACTGGAACTAATCGATCATGCAGACTATTAACGTAGCTGGCTGCCCGTGTATCCACCCTCACCCCTCCCTCCATCCCCTCTCCTGTCGTGCTCGCGACCCTCCGGGCAATAAACCACATCAGCCATCAACTTTCGCAAGCATTAGCTATCGTTTGCGCCCGAGAGGACTAGCGAGCGTAGGGGCGGAGGATGGACATTCCACGCTAGGTCGTGTGTGTGTGCGTGTGTTGCACGCGGTAAATTGCATCGCTCCTCATCCCATCGCGAGCGCGCTCTGCATTTATCGTGATGTGGCGCATGGGTGGTGGTGGTGGTGGGTGGTGAGGTTGATGATAAACATATTTTATACAACCTTTCGATGGAGATTGGCCTCAGCTCGAGTGTGCTGCACACAATAGCGACCGTCGCCGTAGCCGCTACCAGAGTTATGCATCGAGCGAGCTCCAACATGC
>NC_064874.1:86766901-86769401 GCF_943734745.1 Anopheles darlingi
CCAGCATCCCAGCGCTACAAATTGTTGCGCTGCACTATCAGAGCGTGCATTATCGGTACGGGTTCTTGCTCGCCAACCAACCTACGTCAGAGCCCCGATGCCCCATGATGGGGGATGGGCTGGATGAAAAATGATGACATTAATTTAAAAGCCATCGTCCATCAACGCCAGTAGCAGCAGCCTTACTGGCACGGGGCAGTTGGTGCTGGAGGGAAAACGGAATTCCGCGCGAACACTATTCCGATCACGTGTTTCCGCGAAGCACAAGTAGATTGGATTGGATTGGTCTTGAGGATACCGAAATGGAATGCTTCACGGCAGTGAGCATGGAAGAGAAGTAATTAAATTTCTAATTATTCGCAAATTAATTTCCATCTTGATCCACCATCTTTCTCTTCGCTTCTTTTGCTGGAAATTGTCGATTGCATCCTTTGAATGGTGGTGGTGGAGTGCAAGGCGGAGAAATAGTTCCAGATCGAATGCCAAAGCCCCATGACCAGTGGGAGGTTTGGGGTGAATTTTCATATTGGAAGGCCGTGACGACGACGACAACGACGACGCTGCTTTAGATGCACGTCAGGATGCTGAGGAAGTTAAGCATTCAATCAAACATCGCCGGGCCCGGACAAGGTTCGATGACTGAAAAATTAATTATGCGAAATATGTACACAGGAGCAGCTGTTTGCATGGCAACTTAATCAAGTCTTACATCAAAACTCTCGGCTCTCGGCTGCCGATTGGAGGGTTAATGGTAGAGTAAAGGAGTAACTTTTTAAATGAAAAATCTCGATCCACCCCGAAACGAAGTCCCGGGGCAAGATATTAATTTCATCGCATCGTGCTTCGTTATCATACTGGACATTGCCCGGAATTTGCCACTTCAACCTATCATACGGACGCATATTAAGCATGACTTCGTTAAAGTGAGTTTCCCGTTTTTGTATCCCCCCAGCCGAGCGCACCGAAACCCAAGCAGTTCATTGACAGAGCAAACTCTAGCTAGCTAGGCTAGCGGGCGGGCGGGCCACCTTCAGACACGACTCCGTTGTACTCGGAGTGTAGAGAGTGCAAAACGTGAAAGTGCTAACCACAAAACTGTTGCCCGCCACTTGCCACACGAGTCGTACACTCCTCGTACCAGGGACCTTCACCAAGAGGGAAGGTTCCGTCGGTTGTGGACTGTTCTCTGGAGTTCATTGCCGGTGACCAGTATGCAGCATCCTCCACATTTCATCTTTATCTTTTGGGGACCTTGTGTTTTTGTGCCGAGGTTGCCACCACCACTAACACCACCACCACTAGCACCAAGAGCAAGAATCAACCGGGCCACACACAGGTCACACACAACGCTGCTGACAACAGCAAAATGGCGGAAGAATGAAAAAAAAAACAGGAGGACCGAGGCAAAACAAAAAATGGCTTCTAACAAAATGTGAACATTGTGTGTAGGTGTGTATGTGTGCTTTCCTGGGTGGTTGGACAGCGTTGCTGAGGTAGATTGGCCAGGCAATGGGTGTTTATGGAATGTTTCACATTCGCCGTTCGCCCGGTGCGCGCCACCACTAGTGGCGCACGAGGTGCATCTATTTTGCATCTCTGCTGAGCGAATGAAAATGTAGATTTTTTTTTATCATTACGACTCCAGATTGCAAAGTCTAATGGAGAGCCAGCTGTGTGTGTGTGTGTGTGTGTGTGTATTTGTGGACTCTCTTTGTCTACTTCGTGGTATTTCTAGCATATTTTTTTTCACTCTTTTTGTTCTGCATCCCACATACGGTTGGTTCATACGCTAGGATGATAGAGTTCACGGCTAGCTAATTGTTTCGCGTTGACACACACAGTTCATATGCTCAACCGCAGCCTCCGGTTGTGACTTTTTTCATTAAATTTTAAATGAACCGAGATACCAGTAGAGATATCCCCCGTGTATCCGTGTGTGTGTGTTCGTGGAAAAAAATCGGTTGTCTAGGACATGGCACTACAATAATGACAGCTCGACTCATTGGACCATTCACTGCTAACAATACCACAAGAGAACGAGTCAAGGATTCTCGGAGCTCTTGTGTAGGACAGAGCTCAGTCAAGCATTGCACTACAAACCACCTTACCTTGCGGTTGCAGTATAGGTACATCTCGAATACCCGGACATCGCATGTGCAAGTGGATGCTCTCAATTCGATAAGGTGGCAAATATGCTCGAAACAGCCGGTTCGAGCGCAGTCAAGCGCTTGAAAAGACTGTCGAGGGGGATGGAATGTTTTGCTGAGGTGTTGAGAGATGCAGCGAGCGGCGACCCTCCGAGAGAGACAAGTCATGCATATGCACCGAACGGAAGCCAAACATTGTGCGAAAACGGCAGAAAAGCTACGGTAGCCGGCAGCTTTGTTCCAGCATCCAAGGCTGGGTGTGTGTGTGTTTTGAATAAAAATATTACGAAGTTACTGTGGCTGTGGTGACTGTGGGGTTTATACGACCAGTCCCGGGCTACATAGCTACATGG
>NC_064874.1:86774401-86779401 GCF_943734745.1 Anopheles darlingi
GTTACCTTTCGCATATGCGCGACATGGTGGCTATCGCGGTGACCTTTTTCGGGGGGGACATTATTCTTCCGGTACCGGTGTCTGGCACAACTACCACCACCACCACCACACTCTGATTAACGTTATTATACGGCACCATGGGCGAGTCCGATGAGCTACGGTGGAAGGTTAAAGTGTCCCTTTTTTGGATGCGCATTGGAAGAAGAAACTTATGAAACTTTCCTTTCCTTGCCAGATAGTATGACAGCAGGTCGGTCATTCCGGTAAAACGTCATTCTGTGGACCGCACTTGATATTACGATACCCCGAACCTGCACTTGATGAAAATGATGAAATGGTTGATGCTTTCTCTCAGAGACATCGTTATGCTGCAATGGCTTCAATCAAAACCATCTAACGAGCACCGCAAAAATATCCCCCCTCTCTCTTCCTTTGAAATGGTTCTCATACACACATTTCCAACGAATTCACCGCACTAAGAGCTTCATTAAAAAGGAAACGAAGTAGAGCCAGATCATGATTGACGGTGGAAACCGTGCGCACGGCGGTCATTTCTCCCCGAACTGTCCGTCCTTCTGCTCGCTTTCTGCAGAAAGCAACCAACGCAAAACGCATTCCGAACCGCACGCCGGGCGGTCCGTTCCGTTCCGGGAATCTGGCAAAGAATTTAATATCTCACAACACTCCCTGACAACACTAATGAACACAGGATGGACGGGCGGTGCGCTTAAAGCTGCTCGGTATTTTTTTTTTTTTTTCATGGAAACCGATAGCCAGCAGGCGAAGGCGCCCAACTCAAACCAAGAGTTGACAAGGTTTCTATAGTCACCGACCGCGGTGCGCACACCGTTCCTATCTGGTCGGGATTATGAGGACGTTCGTTCGTTCGTTCAAACAAATCGTCAACTCGTAGTCAAGGATTCCGCCTGTTTCTGTTTTTTTTTCTTTGCGCTGCTCCCAGCCCCGGTTTTGTCCGGCTGTCCGCGTGTCCGTATCCCCTGCGAATGAATAGATGAATCGAAATTGATACCGCTACAAGCAACAACAAAACGCACTGCACCACAGCATGATGTTGCCGTTGAATTAATGAAAACCCTCGCGTCCCATCGTCGCTATCCTTCTTTCCACTCAGTGCGATGCTCAGTTTCAGTGCTCCAGGAGATAAATCGTTACAAAAAGGGGCACTGTGCGAGGTCGCTCACGATGCAGTTTGGTTTATTATCCCGGCGAAAGTAGGGCATTTTGCAGACAGGCAGGCTACAGGTTCCCGTTCTGACATGGATAGCGACACGACTCAGTAAAAAACAAAACGAAAACAGAATAATCAGATAGCGGCTATGCTTAGTGTCCCTTTGGGCCGGCGTCGTCGCCGACAGCATCATCCGTTGTCGTTGGTTGTCTCTGCTCCCCAGAGAAGAGAAGAGAACTTGAGCGAAGTGTATGGTTTAGAAATTTTTAGCACGTAATAAATTATTATTCTACTGTTATTTAATCCACATCGAGACGATATTCATGCGCTGCCATCGGCTTCGTCAGTTCGCAGCAATCCAACTCGGTTCTGTTCTGTTTTTCTCATTGTCTCAATGCAGAGCAGCAGCAGCAGTAGCAGTGGCAGACACCGCAAGCAACCGGTTGTCCAATATCTTTTTCCCCTTCCATCACCGATGCTCGGATACTGTAGCATCATCAACGAGCTCGAGATGTTCAGCGTTTTGTTTTAGCCAGAGCGTCGTGGAAAGGATGCTGCCACTTTCACTGCTGGCCTTGCCTGTGACTTTGTTGCCTTTGTAATGACACAGCGTGGCCGGATGGTCCCGCTGCTACAGCAATGTCGGTAATACTACCACCGTCAAAACGACACCGAATTGGGTTGTTAAGCTGCTGTGGGCGTCCCGGGCCGGAGGGAGGGGCTGCTGCATAATAAGGACGGGATGAGATGACGATGAGCGGCGCTAATCGAGCCGGTACGATCTTGCACAAGGGATCGAGCAGCGCCGCAGATAAGCCGCAACTTTTCGCCGAATCACTCAAAAGCGTAAGGTGATGCTGCTGTTGCTGCTGGTGTTGCAGAAGGAAAACAGAACAGAACATTAAACACAAATCCGGGAATGTAATGAAAAGAGGTAGCGAAGCGCATCGTCTTTGAAGAAATGAACTGGGGGCATTAATAAACACGAGGCATCGTAATGAAGTTGCTTGGATGGTTTTGCTTTCAATGCAGTTACTTGGATTTGCACTTTGATTAACGAAGCAAACGGCGCCACTACTGAGTGGATTATACCCGGCAGACAAAATGCAAAAGCTCCTGTTAAGCATATTGTTTACAGGACGAATCCACAAACAGGGCTAGTGTCTATTTGCCTTTCAACTTAAATATGGTGTAATTGTAAATGTTCGCACGAAACCCGCGGGCAAACACACACACACACACACACACACACACGCACCGAAACGTACAGCAAACATCGCTCATAATGATCAATATGCGTGTGTCAAACATGTGGTCAGCCATCATCAAACATGTTCATTGAACGCGCCGCCCTTGCGCGTTCCAATTAATTTATTGCACTTTGCACACAAAGAAGCCACCCTGTGTGTTTGTGTGTGTGTGTGTGTGACCCAGGGAAAAATCGATTCTAAACTCAGCTGTTCCGGTGGTATCGGTTAGCCAAACATATTTACAGCAAAAATACCAAACCCCATCGTCCCCTTTTGTTGAACAGAGACCACAGAGACACTGAAGCATTGAGGGTGGGTGGTGGGGGTGCAAAAGTGGAAAAATTAATGTTATCATTAAGCTGAAATATTTAACTGCTCTCAATCATCGCACGCACCCATTGCGGTTGATGGTACCCCACTCTACTCCCCCTTTTTCCACAGTTTACTGATCGATTTTCACCCCTTCACCCACGCACGTGTGCGCCGCTTTCGGAAAATAATCGAAATAAAAATAAATAACCGATAACCGTGCCTGCGCGTGTAGGGGCGAGGGAGGAGTTCCGCTGGTTGCTCCTGTACTGTACGGGGGTGGTACCGTATGGTTATTTTCATTTTTGCCGTATGTCGCGGATTGCTATCGCCCAAAAAGGGAACCGGGGGGTTTTCCACGTTTTTTTCTTTCTCTTTGCTGGAGGTATTTATTTCCACCGATGATTTATGTCGACTGCAACCGCGTGGTGGTCGATGTGCGCCACTGAAGCCCACCGACCGGGGTGAGCTTATGGCCAAACCGAACGACATACACACCCCTTACGGCCGGTTGAACCGGCAGGTTGGTGGTACGCGATACGCGTCAATGGTGTCCTTCAATGGTGACAAAGTGACAACTGCTGCTCACTTTTCTCATGATGCTACCAACCGAACCAAACCGCCACCAGCTCCACCAGGACCCATTGTTCCACCGTCAGACCACCAGCGCCACACACACACACACACACACACGCAAATGTCGGTCACAATGGGGCCATATCGCGAAACGCGCCCAAGGATGTCGCCTCCCGGGTCTGATTAATGATAAAATTATTGATTTTGTAATTAATTTCCAAATGAAAAATGGTCGACAGCAGTATTGCGACAGACACCGGCAGGGGCATTCACTCGGATCAGTCTGGCACACGCACATACACACACACACACACCCACTGCCACCGGATTGTTAATTGTACTGCTACTGGCTGCTGCTGATGATGCTGATGCCAGGTTGTGAGGCCAGCCAGCATATGGATGAACGGCCTCTGTTCCACGAAGCGCAACCGGCTTTCGATGCTGACCTTCGATCGGAATTCTTTCCCTTCATTTGCACCATTAAGTGGCCAAACCGTTATCCGCCAATCCGCCAGCATGATGAGCGTGGCCAATGATGTGCGTGAGCGATTCCGAAGTTTGCTGCTGCTGTTGGTTGCTTTTGGTCGATGCGATTGCACTTTACATGACAATACATCACACCATCACATGCGCGCCGCTCTTCAAGTGTTTCCTGTCAGTAACACGGATTTCCTTTTAACAGCTTCTCTCTCTCTCTCTCTCTCTCTCTCTCTCTCTCTCTCTCTCTCTCTCTCTCTCTCTCCTGTTTGTCCCTCTTCAAAGGATTGCTTTATCATTCGGTAGCCGTCAATGATTGGGATAACTCGGACGTTCAGTGAGGTGTCCGACACATGTCCTCCTCCACCCCTTCCAGACAGCATTTATCGAACAAACCGGTCAGCCGTCCGAACACACACACACAATACACAAAAATGTGCTCGTATAAACATATCAGATGTCAATAATGTCAATCATTGTGACAGGCAAATTGTACTCAACACTACGGCGTAAAGGCGAACGTTACCTCGTTGCATACTTACACACACACATAACGCGCTCCCAGTGCGCCGGGTGGATGGTGTCGGTCATGTAATGAGTGGTCAGCACGCACCAAAATGGGCCAATAGAGATTAATGAATCATACCAGCCCGTGTCTCTCTCTCTATCGGTCCTGTCCGTGGTGGTGCTGACAATGGGTTCAGAAGTTTGAGGAGTTTATTGAATAATTACCCCGGTTCCAGCATGATGGCCGACCGTATGGTCGCGATTTCGAGCTGTTTAGGTGGGTTGGTTGAACTCGCGATGTAATTAATTCTTCCAACCCCTGTTCGGTACCGGGAAAAAACATGATTGACATGTATTCCAAATGACACCAAGCAGATAAGGTCATCGAACAAGCTAAAAAACCCCAGAACACTGCCACAGGAAAGACCAATCAAAGGGAGACGAGCAAAGGAAATGTCGAACGGAGAAGATTGAATGTGAATTTCATGCGCAACAAAATGACAGAATCCCTTCGAGCCATAAAATGAAGGCATGGATCGTTCGTTCGCAGCTCCGCAGCACATCTCGTTCGGTTGCCTTAGTATTTGTTACCCGGGGCAACGCAACCGAAGCCAGCTGGATCAGCATTTCTGATGTGACCTGATTTCCTTTCCCGAAAACCGTTACCATGGCTTCCGTCACAGCAGTAGGGA
>NC_064874.1:86781901-86814401 GCF_943734745.1 Anopheles darlingi
GAACGCTTTAGCAATTCCAAGCAATTTCATGGTTTGCTACGTTCCACCATGGCCATGGGTCCGGCCTGCTTGTCGCGCAGAATTCATACTAAAAGAAACAATAAAAAACACATTCTTGCACCCTCTGTATCAGGTGTTCAAGTCCCCGAGCGACCGACTGTGTGCTCTCGATTTCGATTTCGATTCGTCACCAAAAACTCGTACTCGACGACGCGACGAGCGTCCAGCCAGTGACAATGGCCACAACGGTACACGGCAAGGACGTGCACGATGCGCTTCCCGAGGGAAATCAACGTGGCGCAAAATGTAATCCACCGTCAGATTAACGACACGACGCTCACTCCAGCTCCAAGTCATCAACCTTCGCATGCCGCGAGTGCGAAATGACGAAAAGAAGCCAATCGCGGGAATTGTTGTCTTCGCTGCCATCCCACGGAGGCTTAATACCATACAGGCCCACGAATTTCGGCTCGCCACTGTCCGGTTTCTGTTCGAGACAAACTTCTGCTTCTGCTAAGCTGCTTAGCTGCACGACGCTAGCGAAGCTGTTATTTGCCAGTCATGTTTTACAAACATGTTAAGGAATCCACTTTTCTGCTGCCAGTGGGGGAGGGATCATCGTCTGGTGTGGTAGGTGTCGGTTTACGGTTCATTGGCATAAAGCAACATCTTATCCTTCCGCGAATTCTCGCACGCACGATGCTGGTAACAGTTATGCTCAACTAACCACCTAATTGAATCACTTTTGCGAGCCGCTGAAGGCTCACTAATCAACGGCCAACAACGCAATCAACTGGATTAGGGAACTGTTTGTAGGTTAAGAAGGAAATACATTAAACACATCCGAGCAACAATGAAGGCCCACAAACAACGTGTTAAGGTAAACGAAGTGAGCGAAAGGCGAGTAAAGGTGTCTTGAGGTCTAATTCAACTCCCTTTTAGTTCATTCGTAGCAGCACGCGCCTTTCGTGACCGAAAGTAATGAATAATAACTTTACATTACAATCACAATTACGACTCAGTGAGGTGGCTCTGAGGGTGTGCGCCACTGATGAACCAAAAGTTGCCTAAATGTGGCAGCCAAAAACCTAGCGAGCTCAGAGGGACAATGTCAGATGTCAGTTGAACATGGGAAGTCCCCCCGGGTCTTCGGGGTCTCCTATGGTTAGCGTTAGGGAAATGCAAGAACCACGGGGCCAACCCCGGTCTGTTCGGTACTTTATTGGCAAACGCTTCAGCACGCCACCTCTAATGGACGACACTCATTAACTAATGAAGAAATTATTCATCCCTCACGGCTGGACACCCCCTAGGCCTGGGGCGTTTGTCCTGGTGGCCTGGAGACCAGGAGAAGGCCTGAGTCAGAAAAAACGAGACGCGTCTCATCGCGTCATCTGCCCTCAGGTGACCGTCATCGTCCTCTTCGTCGCCGTCGCTGTCGTGGTAAATATTTGTCCGTATCGAGGAGAACCGTTTGTTGCTTCTCGCGTCTCGTCTCGTGACTCGTGTCCAGCGTCCTGTCTGCGAGCGCGCTATCATCGTCAGCGGTTGAATGTCCTTTCGCAAGGAACTCCGTCTCGTGTCCGAGGGAACCATGGCCTAGGCCTCTTCCCCTCCGCTGGTCGTCCCTCTTCGCGGTGTGACGTTGAAATATTGTTGATGTTTAATTACAAAAATGTTTTATTGCCTCGGAACAGACGGGGACGGAACACGTTCGCTACCGCTCCTGCTCCTAGCCACTGACTGGGTGGAGGAGGCCCCATAACAATCAGCTTATGGTGTTGTATTTCATTTTATTTCATTCCATTCCATTCCGGTGACGACGACGACGACGACGACGAAATGGTGCCCCATTCCGCGACAGGTCCTGTGGAGCGCGAGGATAAATGTCCGCGCCCCGGCTAATCGTTACTTAATGAACAGCGTGTGCCTTAACGAGGAACCGCGGGATATTTGAAGGAACAGAGCAGAAGGAAAGAGGGACAGAGTGTAGGAAAATGAAGTGAGGGGAGGCCAAACATTGCTCTTAATGTTGAACAAGCGATTGAAGCTAATTGTGATCAAGCATTCATTGACTTGTGGTCGCGCAAGGCAATACAGTGACCGTTCAGACTCTGTCATCATCATGACAGACGCTATTTTTGTTGTTCCCTTTTTATGTAACCAACAGAACCGCCAGAACAGAAGGCGACTTGGAAGTCGCATTTTCGTTGTTTTGGTATTCCGTTTTAAATCGTTATCTTTTTTGTTTTGGTGAAACTGAATGTTTCATTATCATTTAAATTTTAACGCACACGTTACGGCATCATAAATACCAGCAACCAAACCAGCCCTTGCACAGGCACAGGTACGGTGGATGCGATGGATGCGAAAGAGAGCGATAAAATAATTCAATACCATCGATAACGAACGGTTTGATTACGAACAAAAATGTCAATCGCCACCACCCTGCGCACGGTCGCGCCATTCTTCTCCCAAAAAGTGATTGAAATTTTATGTATCACGCCATGGGCACACCATAGGACGCGATTGTTGTCAGTGTTTCCACTCTTCTCCCGGTGTGGCACC
The DNA here is from genome assembly GCF_943734745.1 of Anopheles darlingi. Lineage (NCBI taxonomy): Eukaryota > Metazoa > Arthropoda > Insecta > Diptera > Culicidae > Anopheles > Anopheles darlingi. The sequence continues at coordinate 86,784,470 of NC_064874.1, forward strand.
GGCACCGTCACCGTCACCGTTTTCCATTCGATTGACTGACACTTGCTCGGGCTTCGTGTGACAAGTCCCATGCAGTTAGCGCGGATATTCGCGATCCTGCGGGCCATCATCATGGGATGGGCGCGGGGAGAGCGGCGGTGCGCGCCGACAACTTGCCGAGATAACAGACCGAGCAACGAACGAGAGAGAGAGGCAGCGAAAGAGGGAGAGAAAAAATCTCACAAAATCTGGATAGCTCATTGCACCGTTTTATCGTCCTTCATCCCGCGATCCTTTCGCGCGGTATGTGCTGCGAGCGATCGTAAACGACAACAATGCTGCGGGAGAGGGGGTTCCCTGATGCCAGGGAACCGCGGTGCACGGATGGAAGGCTATCACCGAGCCGCTCGAGTGTGTCACCGTGTCGCATCGTGTCGCATCGTCATCGGGGGGATGCGAGATTGTGACAGTTTTTGTCATTTTTACGCCCATCAACCCAGCGGCGGCCAAAGGCTGTGTGTGTGCGCGACTCCGTGCAGCACCGTGACCGGCGAGTGAGGCAATGGCTGTTTAACGACTGTTTGGCTAGGCCCGGAGTGGAGCATTTCGTACGCGGATCGTTTATTTAAGCTGTCAATCTACGCGAATGCATGTTGGAATAATAATGATAAGCGCCACGGTCCCTCTCGCTTATTCATGTATGCATGCATGTGTCTGCGTGTGTTTGCGTGTGTGTGTATGAGAGGTCGCGCATCACCAACGTCAGCGTCGGCGTCACCGTGGTCCAGTGCACCAGTGACACCCACACGCAACCGGAAATCGAATTGTCACCAGTGGCGGTGGTCGGTGGAAACTAGTAGCCGTGGCCAAGGGGTGGGGCGGAGAGGCGAGAGAAAAGCCCCTTGAACCCTTGAACTTCGGCAGAAAAAAGGGCAAAATGTCACCGGCGGAACATGCGCTTGCGTTACGGGCCCCCTTTTCAAGTGGCGAGGGTTAGCAGTGTGCCTAGGGGAGGGAGGTGCTGTGCGAGAAAAATTATGGCTGGCGTGATTTTTCGCGATGCCATTACTCCCCTCTCCCCTCCTGCGACGAATGTCATAAAAAGGATCATCAACTCGTCGTGCAGGTCTGGTGGTGACCCCGGGTACTTTTTTTTTGTTGTTTGGTTGTGAGTGTGGATTATGGGTTTGGTTGTAGCCAGTAGATGGTCAAGTTCTTTCGTTATTTACGCTTTAGTAGTACCATCGATGGTTTACTTAAATCATTGCCTTCCAGTAGTCTGGCCCAGTCACCTTGTTTGACAGCTGTCAGAAGCAGAATGTCACAATGTGGTGTTAGTAGCATATCCAATCCAAGTTACCTGAGAAAGAAAAGACAAAAAAAGGAATGCTCCATTAGCACTAAGTAAGCATTTCCCTTTACTAACCCCACCCCGGAACAGTGGAATGTTAAAAATGATTTCAAATTACCGATTCCCAAGGTAAGCAAAACCGAAGAAAATGGAAGCTTTAAGCGAAGGCAGTTTTCCATTAACCCCCCTAGACCAACCGGCGAAATGCAAACAAATGCTGAAACCACAAGCTCGGTCAACAAACTCTCGGTCTCAGTCTCGGTTTCGGTGGTGATGGTGGTAGTGGTGGAAAGGTGTGTTTACTCAAAACCTCCGAAATGTGGTATCGATTACAAGACGCCCCCCAGTGGTGCCCCGCTAGTGTCCTGGAATTCCGGCTCCGGTTTGCCGAAAGAAAAGGGTTAGCTTTCTGCTAAGAAAGCCCTCGAAGGCGGGATGATAAACATGGCGTAAATAGCGAGGAGCACTGGGCGAGGCGAGGAACCCTGTGGCGTTTGCTGCGATTGATATTTTTCAAACAAATGGCTTTTCCTCCCCTCCGTTACGGTCCGTAGATCATTCAGGAGCTGAAGAAGACGTTGGTAAGGTAGGGGAAGGACGTTGTCATCGTACCGCAATCGGGCCACAAAATACCCACAAACCGGCTGTACCGTTCGACCACCCCCCGAGTTTGTCGGTCTGTAGGGGGGGGAAGGGGTGAGGTTGTAACTGGAGTCGCCTGTTTACGAATAGCGCCGGTTCTTTCGGTCCCGGTCCTAGACGCTCATTGCTCCAGGACTCCAATTTCATTCAACGCGACGGATACGCCCACGACGGAACCGAATGAAACTGGTGCTAGAAACGCGCACAAAATGCGCGTCCCCATTAGAGCGACGAACATTCCACCGTCTGGCTCACGGCCCCACCCACGGAAAGGTGAGGAACGTGCCAACGAAATGGAGGTGAAGGTAGCAGAGAGACGGCGAACGTAATCATAATCAAATGATTGTTATCTCTCAACTTTATGAAGCGTTTCTGTTTTTCGGGCAAACGTTGCACTAAACCTAGTACAGGGGTGGGGTGAGGGGTGGGGGTTGTGTGAGGTTCAGTCCGTTCCTGCTACGGTCCTGGGGCCGCCGCGCCAGGAAGGATGCGCCACGGCACAGAATCCAATCTTCTTCGACCTCGTGTGCATTGCAAACGGTTGCGTCTCCGTGCTCCGTGCTCCGTGAGTTTGAGGATTGTGTACCAGGGGTGCTGCTGGTGCTGGGGTGGTGTTTGCACCCGGATCGAAAGGATTCGTTCGCTTCCGTCGAAGGATGCGCGCGTTGAGCACCGGCCGGCCGGCCGGTATTCTCCTTCGCCATGGTGGCCTCTCTACCAGGATGATTACGTCGAAGAAATTATCTGATATTCGGCTGAACCTCAGGAAGGAGGAAGTGGTGGCAGGAGCGGGGGCTCCGGGATCATCATCGACGTCTGGTGAACTGTTATCGTACCGGTGGTGGTGCCGTTCCCGTTTGCACAAACCAACCAGCGAGGAAAAGGAGGTGGGTTTTCGGGGGCGTCCGGGTGTCAATACCAACCAAACACAAGCACACACACACACACGGTTACACCGACACACAGGAAACACGGAATCTAGCACCCCCCGGCACCGGGGAGGGGTTGCGTGCTGTGCTGTGGTCTTCCAGAGAAACACGAGAGCACCAACGGAGCAAAACAATTCCTCGGTGAGGGGTTAGTGCTGCCACCGTAGACGCGGGCGGGGGGGGGATGGTTGTCGATGCTTCCGAGATGTTGTAGACACCTTGTATCGGCACACCTTGAGGCGGGTTTTGGGGCATTCCGGACACACGATCGAACCTTGCCGCTCCCGAAAATGGAGCTGAAAATTTAAATTGGAATCCGCCGAGTCTCCGTCGGTGCAAAAGGATGCGAAGGGTAGGGGGAAGTGGATGATGAAAAAATTTAATTAAAGCCTGTTATTTTACCGAAATTGGCAGAACCGTCTTGTGTCTCGCAAAGGGAACTGCATTAGGGTTTAGGATACAGGTAATGAGCAACTCCGGTTGTTAGTGGTATACTCTTCGTACGGTAGGGATCAGATGCAGCGATGACATCATTATTGCTAACGCGTATTCTGTATCCTTCTACTTCTAAGGACGAAATTTAATTATCAAAGTAGGCGTAACAGTCGCTCTTGCAGTTTAAGTAATATTCAGGAGCCGAGCAGAGTAAGCCATGACCTTTTGACGTAATCCTGAACTCGGTTATGTAAACGTTTTGAACTGAATGTCACTGATGGAGTGTTACTGGCGCAATAGGAAGTAGTACCAGAATAACTCATAAATGAAACAACTCGAAATGAATTGTAGGTGACAAAAACATCGATTGCTCGACCCTCGGAGCTACTTAAACCCAGGCCGATTTTCATCAACACGATGAAAAACTTGCGAAAGTTTCACTAGCGAGTGAAATGCTCCACTGATTGGTGGTTCTAAACTTTTTTTCCTTTCCTCAGATTTTCATTACATTTCCACCGCACCGTTGGAAGCCCTTTGAAGAATCGGTTGTTGGTGTCCCGTGAGGCTACTAGAGAAAGGCAATAAAAGAAAAGCGTCATGGCCGCGTTCTGCGTCGTCTTATTAGCTCACGAGCAACAAGCAAACGAGCAGGAAGTTAAAGAAACCACCAACCGCCAGTCAGCCAACCAGCCAGCAACAGCAACAGCGACAAAAACGATGCTCCTACGCTCGCACACTAGCGCCAAGGAAAAGCAAAGTTTTCCAACGACTCAACTTTAGCGTCGTCGTCGTCGCCGTCGTCACCGCCGTAGTCGTTTCCTATCACTTTGACGTTTTACTGTCAGTCCGTTAGTTTTACTTGCTGCCGTGCTTTTCCCTTTTTTTTTCGTTTTCCTCCCCTTTTTTTCCTCCACCCTGTCGGCGTGCCTCAGTATCGGCTGCTCGGCCACGGCGCAACAAAAGAATTACGTTGCCTTAATGATTTTATACCTTTTCACCGCCGTTAAGATGCCTGAACCGTGGCCGTTGCGTGGCCGTAGTGGTGGTAGCTTCGTGGACGGTGCCCGCCCGGTGCTCATTTCGCTGTTTGCTCGATCCGACACGGAACGGAACGGACCGACCCCACACCGGGGGCTACTGAGGCAAAGCTTTCGCTTCGCATAAAAAGCACGAGCGAAAAAAAGGGGGAAGAGGGAAATGCGCGTGCAAGAACAGCGAAAACAACTCCGAACGAATGTCAATGCCACGAAGGGAGTGAGAAGAGTAAGGAGCAGGAGTGCAAAAGAAAGAGACGGTGCAAAGGGAGCGAAGAAAGTTTGCTGACTTTTGAAGAAGCGCCCTTAGTAGAAAAGAAAGCCCCGGGAGCCGCCGGGTGTCTTCGGGCTGACCTTTGTAACCTGTTCCTCGAGCGGCGAGATGCCAATGCTCTTAAGCGCGGCCCAAACGGCAATCGGGAATGTGAAACAATGATGTTCTATCGAATCAGCAAATGGTTCCCCTCTCTTGTTTCTTTCCCTTCATCTCTCGCTCTCCTTCATTTCCCTCGATCCAATAGAAATGCGAAGTCGTAAAAAGGGACCCCTCCCCACCCCGGCCACTGCGGCGCCGACGAGCGAACCGTCGGCCCCCGCTCCGTAACGCACCATTTTCATTAGGAAAATGGGTACATTCTTCTTGCAACATGATGGCCTCCGATAGGACGGTGGCCATTCCGGTTCGCGATTGAATGAAAATTAGCGAAAGGCTGATCAATGATTGAAAGCGAAGGCAGCATCATCGATGCTCTATGGTTTTCCCCTGGACTAGTCCCAATTCTTTTAGTGCTTCCCATTGTTCGATAATAATGGCGGCGCTCTACCGACGATATCGGGATATTGACATTAAATTCTTATTGTATTTTGCGAAACACCCACTCCCCCCTTTCACTTGATGTGAAAATACCTTCTCCCCCTCCCCTCCCACAACCCGATAAAGACTCACGAATCATCCATTTCCTTTATTATTCATTTCGATTGCGACGTGAAGGAAAATGCCATTCGCATTGTCGATCAGCTTCGGAGCTTCAGCCCCGCATTAGAAGGCGGCATTTTGTGCACACCTCGTACCAGCACTCGCTGGATTGGGATTCACACACACACCGCGCGATTGTGTGGGTAATTTCTGCTCGCTCGTTTAACAATTCGTGCCGTTTCATAAAAGGGAAAAATGGCTTCGTCATCGAGGGTGCGGAAAAGAAAAGACATCCGACACCACCGGAGCGAGGCCATGTCGTAGGAGCAAGGCTGCGGAGGTTGGGTACCGTCGCTTCACTGGGTGGTGGTGGCGTTTGCGGTTTTTCCGGCTCGATTCCACTCGTTCGTTCGCTCGCTCGCTCCGGAGCTTAGGCGGTGGGAGGTTGCGCGCTTGACTGGAGCAAAAACCCGGAGCCCAAAAAAAAGGGGATTCTTCGTATTTTTCCACCACCTCCACACAGCTCTGCTCTGATCGCTATCTAGGTCCGGTGCGCCTTTCGCTCCCCGTGACCGCGTGGCACTGTATCGCGTCGTCGTGTCGCGTCGCGCCTTTCTCGTTTTTGTGTGTTTGCGGGAAAACAAAGCGAGCAAAAACGAAAATGGAAGAAAAGGTGGACAAGTAAAACGCGAAGAAAATGGCTGGAACCTTCATTGACACCCCCGTGTGATGGCAAGAGGGGTGAACACAGCGGGGAAAGGGGAAGTGACCACCAAGAAAGACCGAAAAAGATCTGTTGGAAAAGCTGCAGAAGAAGTAGAGAGAGGAATGGAATGAAGCGAATACCATGACACGGCGTAAAATCTCGAACATCAAAGTTTGGGGCTCACTACCCCTGGCTTCACCTTCCATTCACCCTCTGAAAACATTAGCCAGTCAGCCAGCCAGCCAGCCAGCCAGCATGCCAGCCACGGTTGGGAGTGAGTTGCGGATAATTTTTCCGCCACTTTGCCCCAACGAACAGAGATCAACGCCACCATGTGCGTGTGTGTGGGTGTGTGTGTGGAGGTCGGCTTTCCGCTTGACCAGCATCTCCCGGCGAGCAATTGTGTATGACGAGATAAGCATGAGACGGTGAAAGGCGCTGCTGCTGCTGCTGCTGTGACTGTGTGCGGCATTCGACAATCGGGTCGCAGGAGGAAAAAAAAAGCGAATCCTTCGTAATGAAATGATAAGCCAACCCATCGCCCGGCATCGGTATCGACATCGTTGTCGTTGTCATGGTTTGATTGTTTGGTGGGGAGGGGAGGATCCGGAAGGCGGATTGTTGGCCGCTTTCACTTGATTTTGCTGCACGATTAAGCTCATTTGCCGGCGGGGAGGGGGAGGACCAGCGAGGTGTGATCAATTCAATGGAATCACTTTTCCTTCGCACAATGATTCAGTGTTTCTCACAAATGTGGCTCTATTCGATAAGCGAATAGACAGACAGGCAGACAGACAGAAAGATAGAGGGTCAAAGAAAGAGATAGAGAGAGAAAAGAATCTCCATTTTCACCTCCAGCTGCTTTAATCCAAAACGTCATCTGAACTGTCATCCTGTGCCGGTGCGAAAGGAAATATGATTTCAAAGCGTCCGGGCGAATGATTCAAGTAGTATTCCCGGTAGAATAATTGAAAAACGAGAGTCCGGTTGCTACGGCAACGTCAACGTTGATCGAGAATCAATTGCAATCTTACGAAAAAGGTGGAAATCAAAAACATCGATTCGTCGATGGTTGCTAAGGATAATTCAAATTTTGTGCAGAAAGAGAGAGGGAGACAGGATGAGTAGTCAAAGTTGAAGAACGATGGAATGATAAGGAAGGCACCAGAGCTGGGGCCAAACCCGGGAACGGGCAAACGAACTTTTAATCCTCTTCTGTCAGCCAGCGGGCATCGATTGTGAGTAGCCTGCCGAGGCTTCCTTCGATTTGATTTAATTAGGATTTAATTTCCTTTCATTTTTCGCATACCACCACTCACACACACAGACACACAAATGGTGGGGCCTGGTGTTCCGATTCCAATATTCCATTATTCTATTTCTTTTTCCCCATTTTCCCGCTTTCTTCGGTTGCTCCGGGCAGCGAAATCCACTTCCGGTTGGCCACTTGACCCTCGCTCACCCCCTTTCTTTTTTCTCGCTTAAGATGAACCCGATGGGCTGGTGGGCTGGCTGGCTGCTGGCTGCTCGTTTTGATTAGCGGGTTCCGAGCAAATATTTATCTTCCAGCAAAAACAACGGGGAAGGGCGGAAACGCTCAGGGCTCCGAAGGTCCCGAAGAAAACATCAAATGAAACGTAACGGAAACGGAAATGAACGGTGGCAGCGAGCCAGCCAGCCAGCCAGCGAGTCGGCATCAAGTGTAAATCGTGCCTGAAACAACAAACACGACCGCCACGGCGAAACTTCAGCCCCCCTCTGTTCTTTCCATGCTTTCCCGTTTATCGGAATTAAGTGTTTGTGCTTAATCTCGACGAGATTACACAGGAATTAACGGTCCTTAGTGATGGTTGCCAATTGCTCGGCGACCACCACTTGAACGGCGAACGGCATACCGGCATTCGGTTGGACGCGCCGTTTGGTCGCGGGACAAATGAGCGTTCTCCGTCGAGATGTGCTTAGACGTGAAACGTGACCCCGGGAGTGGTGCTCCCGGTGCGACAAATAAATTGACCACATTAAATCGATTAAGATAAGACCTCTGCTTTCGGCGTCCAGTGAGTGCGGTAAGTGGTAGCAACTTAGTCCAGCCGTTTAGCTAGGCGCTTAAGCGATCGACACCACGCGGACGTGCTGGACGAACCGTCCTGGACCGGAGGAGAAGAGAAAAAAAATCCAGAATCCGATCCGAATTTCGGTTCTCTGAGTGATCTGCAAGGGCGGCTCAACTGGGCGCGTTGGATAAATATTTTCCACAAATAACGAGCAGAGAGCCAGAGCGAGAGACGGTGCTCCGGATTAGAATGTTGCGTTGTTCATTTTCGGTGCCTTCCCCAAAGAAAGGCGTTAATCAGTGCTTAATGGTGAAAGAGTAAGCAGTCAGTTCTCTGGAGGCGACTTACTCCGCGCTAGATTAAGATGAAAGCTATTAACTGAAGCACCTCGAGGGAGTGAGGGGATTACAACTTCACCCGGATAAGGCTTCTTGATCAATGATTTAACAAACGTAATCCCCTTTTTTGGTGCACGAACACTGCGGACATTGCTTCTAACGTTTAATCCCTTCCTTTTGCTTCGTTGCTTCACAAATGTTGGATATTTAATCGGCATTCTATCGCGCTGCACGATGTCCGGCGCACTTCCGGTGGTTCACGAACGCATACCTCACGCACAAGACGCAACCGCAAAACCGAGGCGAAAAGGGTAACTGTTGCTGTTGTTGCCCAAGAAACGAACTGTTGATCGGTGGCCCCTATTTCGATACGAGCATCGGTATCGGTTGCGTGTCCTTCAGGAGTGAACTATCCGTTTCCGCAGCAGACAGGGGCCAAACCATTACCAAAAGCTTGTAGGGAAGCCGGAGCATTGTTATCTTAAAAACTATGGCAGCCGGGGAAGGGGAAAGGGGGAGGGAGGCAACTAAGCAACTAATAGGCCTCCGCGCATCGAGCTCGCTATCGGGTCCATAAAATCGCTTTTACGATTACATTCCACCAGCGAGCTCATACCACGGACCCCAAGCGGATGGCATGCGGGAATGGGAATTCATTCCTAAACAATTCCTCTTTTGTCCATCAATTTCGATGCCCGGCCCCCGTCATACCCCTCCCAAGGGACCGGAGACGACCATTTCCTGACAAATGACCTCTCCGCTGCTGGCACTCTGGATTTTATCCTTTAGCGGGCCGACGGTCTTTCGACGCAAACCGTGAGCGACGCGATACGATCGCTGGCCGGAATCGCACGAAAATGGTCCACTGCTAGGTCGTCTCTAAAACAGTGAACACGGGAGCGGGTGATGGGAGTGGAGGAGCGCACCGGCCTGACCGTCCTGACCGTGTACGCCACCGCCACCGCCAAAGCGCCGAAATGCCAACTCGTCATCAAGCAAATTCCGTTCTGGTTCCGATCTGGAAATAAATCGTCTTAACGTGATATCAAGATACCGCCGTCCGGTACCGAACGGGAGAGGGCTATCGTTATTAATTTGGACAACAGTTTTCGTTTCGTTTCGTGCGATCCGTTTATCCTTCTCCGAGCTGGTGGTGGTGGTGGTGGTGATGGTGGCCTGGATTACTGGCAGCCAGCAAACGACGACGACGACGACGACGACGACGACCGCTTGCACGTCGTGGCAACCGAAAAAGGCCACAGAAAACATATTTCATTCGAGCTGTGCGCAGCAGCGCACCATCACCGTGCCATCACCGTGTTCTACCGCTGCCCCTTGTGTGTGTGTGTGTATGTGGTACGCTACGAGTAGCATTAGATCATAATTTTCATCAATCATTGTCATTAGATTGCTTTTATAGGAAAATAATACCGGGCGCAAAAGAATGGAAGAAGTCACCGCCGAACGAGGCAAGGCTGCTACCGGCTGTTACGGTTACGCTCCTGCTACTGGTGCTGCTGCTTGTGCTTCTGGTGCTGGTGCTGGTGCTGGTGTTGTCTGCTGTAACAGAGCCACCAAAATCGCACCGAAATCCGAGACATTCTGCATTCCGTTTCTGTGAAGGTTTGCCGAGAGGCGAAGGATGAGGAAATGTGGAATCGTTTTTATGTGACGTCGTCGGGCGGTCTGTGGTAGGGATGGAACGGTGCCGAGGTGTTTCCAGATTTAGAAACCGCCTCCCTTCCACTTTGCCCTCGCCTCCTCTGGCCCGTTCCTTCGAATCCTTCGTACGAAGCGTACGTCATGACGTTGCTGCTACCGTTCCATCTGTCTGTCTGTCTGTGTGTGTGTGTCTGAAAAATCGATTGCCAAACCGGAGAAAAGGAATTCGGCTCTAGGGTGTGTGGGAATGTACGAGCCAGAGGAGTCTCCAAACTCGTGTGCACGAAGGGAAAAAGCGATGTTAATTTTTCATCTCACCGATCTAGCAAGACACAGTCCCAAACACACACACACACATACACACGCGCAGCGCATTCATTCGAGAGTGAGAAATGAAGTCTGCAGAGTCTGCTGATGCCTTATCCCTTACCAGCAGTAGAACCAGCAGACACACCAAGGCCACTGCTTCCTATCATCGGACGGTCTTTCATCTTTTGGCAGAGGGAGCAACATGTTGAACTTGTGGTGGTACTGCTGCTGCTCCTGCTGCTGGTGCCGCTGCTGGTAGTAGCAGTAGTAGATCAAGAAATCAGAAACGAATGAGAAATGTCTGGAAAATTATGTCTTTACCAGCGAGCATCTCGACATTCGTTTGACTTTTCCTTTTGGCTGTGTCTGGCTGTTTGGTTCTGGCTCTGGCAGTCCAAACGGTTTGGCTGTGTTCGTAAGGTTAGATGATTTGAATATAAAGCTGATAAAAGCAGCTCAGACTGAGTGCTGACAGGCGTTATGATTAAATCAACATAAATCACGCGTCACCAATCACTTCAATGTGATCAATGCTGCAGCTCCTGATAACATTTAGCCGACAAATTGTTTTCCGCATTCTTTTCTCCACCACCAGTAGAAGTTCGATATCAGCTCTCGTAAACAACCTTACTAGTCAATCACACACACACACACACATATACACACACAGACGCACGCACGTGCCAGGTAAACGTCTGTTTATCGTCTGTTGGTTAATAATCGACCGATCGGTCGATGATTTATGAGCCCATCGACCATCAAACTACCGGTGTATGCCGGGCCGTACCGGACCAGACCGAGCCGGCTCGAGCCAGGCTGGAACCACACACACAGAAGAGAAGGACGCCACAAATATGCCGAATTATTTTATCATCATTATCCGTCCGATCCGCCAATGGCGGCGGCACTACACAGCAACAACTCGTTCGTTCGTTCGTTGGTTCGTTCGATCAGATTTCATGTTCTATCCGTGTACTTGCTGTTCCCGACATGGTCACCGATCTGATTGGACCGGTGGCAGCATACGCCATGTCGTTTCATTCTGGCCACCAACCCCTCTCTCTCTTACCACTCTGTATCGGCGATAACAACGGTCCGTCGACTACATCAACCCAGTCCATATGATGATGATGATGGCGCGGTGGTTGAAACATTCACCCCGTGAGCAGTCGGCTCATGGCTGGTTTGATTCAATTGGCCATTTTTCTTTCTCCCGGTGGCATATTCAGCCAAGTGAACGAGGAGGTACGTTTCTTGTTGTTTCTCCCACACCCCACTACCACAGAGAGCGGCGCTGTCGCTGTCGCTGTTGCTGCTCGTTTGATTTGTGCTCGCTGATACATTCCTTCCATGTTCAATTGAATAGTTTATCAATGTTGAAAGCACACGCTCCGGGCACACGCTCCGGGTACACGCCGAGCCCGGCCGGTTGCTGTTTTTTTTTTGGGGGGGCAGGAGGAAAAAACAAAGAGTTAAAGCGCCGCTGGTCGGTGAGCATATTGTTCTGGCGAGTTCACTGCGGGGAAGGGTGTGGAGCGAAAACATGTCAGTTAGATGACAGGGACCTCGGGAATGGGGACATCAAATGTGGAGGGGCCGCATTCCTAGAAGAACGTACCTTTCAGCGGCTCTATTAGCAACTAGCGCAGCGAACAAATGGAGGCGCCTGGTTATCGGTGACTAGAAAAGTGGAATGGAGCCGTTGGGCACTCCGTAAACCGAGCCGGGCATCGAAACAAGGCTTTTGACGTCCTGACAGGTACGCGAGTGGATGCGTGTGTGTGTGTTAGAATAGGCTTTGTTCTATGGTGGACGCTCGCATTCCGTAAACGAACATTCCGGCATGAAAATAAGAAATTTCATTGGATTGTGCGAACAATTTGTATGTTTCTTCGAACTGCTATTTACTTGCTGCACCAGCAACAATGCTTAAAAGCACGAACAAGTTGCTGTGTAAATTGTTATTCGATTTGCACACTCGGTGAGTTTGATGTTCAATTAATGTTCCAATTATTTTGGAACGGACGCCATTGCACCGCAACTTGTTGTACGCTGGTGTTGTTTCGCTCATTAAAAATTTGTTCTTTCGCTGCCTAATCCATTATCGGCGATGGCCACCCCTTAACGCGTTCCAGCGTGCGCGCGGCACGTCCACCTCACCGGCAAGAACATTACCCTCCATCCGGCGCGCCATGTATCGCGTTACAAGCGAACATCAAATGGCAGTCCATAACGATTAATGAGATCCTTTTGCACCCAGCGATAGGGAGCGCAAGTGGAGCGCAGTGTATGTATGTATGTGTGTGTGTGTGTGCGTATCGTGTATCGAATGGAGCAAAATGGGCGAACCATTCTTTTACACGTCCTTTCACGTCATTGTGCCTCGTGCGCTAGCATAACCTGCTGTGCTATGCGCTGCCAATGGGTTGGTCACAGCGTATCATCCTGGTGGTCTGGTGTGCGGCTGTCTCTGTATCTATCTGCCCCCGGGTACGGTTGCTACTGGCGTCATTAATTAGCCATCTAAACCAACTCGTCGTTGCGAGACGAACCCAAACCCCCAGGTCCAGAATGGTGGAGAAAAAGTTGTCCTTTTATTATCAGCACACGCACAGCTTCCTCGACTCATAATGAGAACTCTTTTGCTCTTTCCGGTCATATCTATATAATACAGGCCAGCGCACATACACACACACCGACACACGCACGGTCTACGTAGTGGCTACGGACCGTAATGTTCCCGACCGAACCGCATTGCAGGTGTTCCATTGACGCCTTTTGTAAACCTTGTCTTTCATCGGCCTCCTCCTCTGATAGGGCTTTGTGATGTTCTGCTCCACAGGACAACACCGCTACGGTCCACTGGTTACATCTACCGAGGTGTCGTGCTGTTAGTAGCTGTCGGTCTGCAAGTCTCTCCTGATACGAGGACAACTTCTCTGTTGTGTCATGTAGCAGAGAGGGATCAAAAATTGAAAGGCACAATCAGTTGCTGTGTGCGAACGTCGATAGGAAAATGCCTCCTGACTTATTAATAGGTTCCAGAGGAAGAGGAGAAGTGGCTTTCCAATCCAAATAGAACCGAGCTGCCGACGGATAGCAATTAAATTCCTGCTAATTACAGTTTACCCAAATAAGTACGCAATTAAAATGTTGTTGCTGTTGTCCAATGGAGTTTCTTCGAACGGACACAAAAATAGAATGTTCTTCCCCACTAATTGAATCTTCTGTCGCCATGCTGCTCCCCGATAATTAGGGCTTCATTGAGTGCCGGAATGCTCTGGGTTCTGGTTACCACGCTGGTACCACAACAACAACAACAACAACATTCATCGTTGAAGTATTTTCTGATTTAATATTTTATCAACACTGCAGCTGAACCTCCATTTAACGAGGCTCGGGAAAATTAATGTTTACTCCCCCCAAAACGAATCCAACACTAACAGATACCTGACTTCCATCCTCCCTCAAGGGGTCCCGGTAAACCATACGCCATGTTGCGGTAACCGGAAGCCAACCTTAGATTCGTTCCCGACCGCCCTCCCGGATGAATATGTGAAAAAACACTTTAAAACAATAATAACCGGTCCCACCTTTGGCCCCCGGGGGTAGGGAACAAGTGACGACGGTTTAAACCGACGACACCTCGACGACGCCCAACTATAGCAGCTTGCTTACAGCTTGTTCCGTAAAAGGTGCTGTCGCTGGGCCCCGGAACTCGAAGGCAGGTGAAGCAGGACCAACGAGGATCGACACCCAAAATCGCACACACACACCGAGGCACACAAATCTAACATTCTTTTAAGCCACAGAAACACCTTCACCTCACTGCTGCTTTCCTTCCATGCTGGTTAACGATGTTCCAGGTGTGTACGGTCGATCGGGTTTTGTGGCTCCCGTTTGGGGGCAGGAGGAGGGAGGCCTCCTGTAAACCCCCTCCTACCTCACCAATTCAATGACACACCGTTATCAGACCAACGAGCGTCAGAGATTGTCAGGCAGTATATGTGTGAGAGAGTGTGTGTGCGTATGTGTGTCAGAAGTTACCGCAAAGCCACCTTTTTGGGGTGTTTGTGTGGAAGATAAATGGAATTTCCCTCCAGTGCGCCTCTCCTATTTGTGTTTGTATGTGTGTGTGGTAGGCCTGCTCCTTCCAAGGGTCTACACCTACCCGGGGACCATCGTACGGTGGTTGGTGCGCCCCAAAATCTCGTGAGACGCGCGGTGTGTGGCGTGCGGCGTGCGGTACGCTTTTCAACGCAACGGTCCGCACAAAAACCGCAAGAAAGACCAGAAATAATCCCGAAGCGATGAAATAATAACCATTTCAACCGACCAACGACCCAGCGTCTGACCGACCAGCTCCTGGCCTGGCCTGGCCTCCTTCGGTGTGCCGAAGTAACTGACGGCTACGTCTGCGATAATACAGTGAATAATCTATTATGTGCTCCGGTTATGCGGTGCGAGCATGGTTTATTTGAATATAAATCTTCCTAATGTACTTATCTACTTATGGACACTCCTGTCCCTGTCGCTGTCGAAAACTGTCGCCATCGAGTGACTGAACCTGAGTGGAACCGGAGTAAAATAGAACCACGGTGTGGCCATGAAGCCATTGCGTTTGTATTTCGACGAACCGGATCGACTTCTTAGGAGAAGACACATAAAATCGTTGGTCTGTTGGTCGGAATTTTGAATATAACGAAATTGAAAGATGTTTCCGAATTTCCGAGAAGCTAAACTGTACACCTGGCTTGCGGCAGTCGAGGCAATCCTAGGATGGTTGGCATTCCTCCGGTTCCGACAAATAGCATTTCATTTGTGGTTTTCCTCGGTCGTGTACCATTTCATGCGTTCAGCAATCATAAGTTTTCATTGGAACCATGATGGAGGAATCCAATCGTTTGACAGCACTATTGTGTCCAGTTTAATAGGAATCCATCTCTCTCTCTCTACCGGGAATGTGGAATGAATTGAGACGAACCAAAACACCCCATCATATTGTCACAGCAATCGATCGAGAGCCTTTCAGTATCTCTCTCTCCCTCTCTACACACGCACACACACATACAGAGACCCTTCTGCGCAGGGATTGATATAACACAGTAAATTAACAACATGAATTAGAATTCAATTTATCGCCATTGGTCCTCTCTCTCTCTCTCTCTCTCTCTCTCTCTCTCTCTCTCTCTCTTTTGCGCGCTCTCTCTCTCTCTCTCTCTCGCTCTGTCTGTCTCTTTAAAGTTGATACCATGCACGGTCGAAACCGAAAGCAAGCGCAAGTCTCACTTGTTTCCGTTCTTGCCCCGAAGCACGGGTACTCGTCTGGCACTCGAGCACCGACGCCCTTCGGATTAGTCTAATGAGTATTTTGCATTTCAGACTCGCCGCGTGTAAGACCAGACTGTGCGTGTGTGTGGGCGCATGCTGAGAGTTTCACTTTGTCGGATTCATCGGAAGCGCTTCTCCACAAGTCTATGGCTGCCGGGGATTTGGCGAACGATAAGGAGCTCAGCCGCGCTGCTACCGATGCGTATTTCAGCGTCGACTTCCAAGAACTCCTAGCTTGTTACTACCTGCAGCAGCAGTAGCAGTAACGAGCTGATTCTTTTAAAGTACTGATTGTGATGTTGGCACAAAATCGGAAGCTATCCTACGTAGAAGAAGCGTTTTCGGTGAATTGTCTCTGATTTCATCATATCGAGCTTCCAGCTCCAGCTCATGTATCTACTAGCCTAGTTGGCCAGTTCAGTGCTGCAAGGTTGAAGTAGAACTGCTAAATAGATTTTACGCAAACTCACCTGTCATCGTACACGAATCCGGCGTTCAGTGTGTTGATGTACAGCACGAAGGCCAGCGTGCAACAGCCCAAACTAACGTAATCCATGCTGCAACGAGAAACGTGAAAATGGATATAGTGAGATTGAAGTTTCGAAGGCCCGGCGGGAGGAGGAAGGACCTCATTTGGATTATTGCGAACCCAAACCAACCACCCCACGGTCAGCACAATCCTTTGAACACGCCATGCCATTTACCCCAAAATGGAGCCTCACGCATCGGGCAACTGGGAACGCACCATGCACTATCGATTTTAGATTAATCTCTTCGGTGACCCCGTCGCAATTCACCTCGCAGTTCTCTCTCTCTCTCTCTCTCTATCTCTCTCATTCACGAACATTTCTCCCACGAAATGTCCGGTCCGGAACCTGTTTCGCAACAGGTCAACCCATTCGGATTGGAATGGAAACAGCGACTCCCTCTTTTCAAAATACGATGGCATGTCCTCTGAATTCGGCACTCGAGTGCCGACGGGGGGAGGGGCAATGTTTATCCGATCCGCCCCCAACAACCACCACCACCCAACACTCCAATCGTGGTAAGCATTTGATGGCCATTTGCCGAATGGAATGACACGGAATCAGCATTCAATTGGATATCGATCAGCGGCCAGGGGGAGGCATAGGAAACCAGATCCTGGCGAATGTTTAAAAGGCTCGCAGGCCGGACACCCTCTCTCGAAAGGATTAGCTTTTTTCGGGGAAAAACACTCCCCCCGGAAGCAGGATACGAGAGTATCGATCGCGCGCGATCGCGGGAGGGAGTTGCCTCCCTGGATGTCCTGGATGTGTCTCGACCAAAAGGGAAAGCGGAGGGACTGGCTGGTCGGTTTCATTCCTTCCGGCCCACTAGCACAGATTATCGTAATTAAATTCGTATCGAAATTCAATTTATGCACAATTTTGCACAACCTCCCTCCCGAATGGGGGAAGGGGGAATGGCCCAGACACGGCCACGGTGCGAGGCCCGATGGACGATCCGAGACACCAGAGGAGTGGCACTTTGCCGTACATTTATCCTCGACGTACGGACGAAACACGGAACCTGGTTCTGGAGGCGAGACAGTAAAAACCGATAATTCTCAATACTGTCCCAGCTTTGGTCATTAAATCTGAATAAATTGAAACGCCGTTGCGCTGTCCGGTTTGCGAGGTTGTAGAGGAATCCAAAGGGGGAGGGACCAGAACCATGACCAGCGGAAAAAAATGTGTTACGCTGCATCGACCATTCGGATCAGCTACAAGGCATGAGGGAGAAAAAACCCATTCAACCGTTTTCCCATTTCTCAGCGCCAGTACCGTCGCCGATCATGCGAGAAGCCAAACGGAGGGGGGAACACGAGAGGAAGCGTTGAGCAACGAGAACATGAAGGCATAAATGTAGCCAGATTATGGGACAGATTTATATCACCTTCGCTGCCATTCGCTGCCTTTGCCCGGTGATTTGTTCGATACGGAAGCGTTTGGCTGTCAGACAAATTATCGTTACCGACGTTGAGCCTCGGGCTGGCGGGGCTGGCGGGTATGCCAGGATTGGGATTTCAGTTTTAATGATTTTTTTTCCAAAAACGCGTTCCATATTTTCACATATTATTTTTTGGGGAATATTTTTCCACTAAAACCGAGTCTCCGGCCGAGTGGAAAGTGATGCGCGCTACTAGCTTTGTTTGACAGCTGTCAATGGCGGATCAACGAACGGTAACTATGAGCGGTATTTCGTGCGCTCGGAATTCAAATGAGAAGAATGTTTTAATTTTTTATACGCTACACACAAAGGCAGCACAAGAGCTGGCAGCTACTCCAAGTCGGAACCGCTCCGTGCAGCAGCCTAGCCTCGGTGGAACATACTTTTCCGCCCCAAAAAGTGACACAGAGTGCTGTCAAAGCGCGGAAAGAACACGATCGCAGTTACATTATGTAAATTACTCTAAATTATAAATCTGTCACTGTGGCATCACATTTCAAAACCGGCATCAGACCACCACTAGCCCAGCTGCTGATGCTGCTTCTACTACTACTGCTGCTGCTGCTGTGCCACTAAGTAAAGAGAGAGCGGTAGAGAGAGGTAGGTAGAGTGAAAGAGCTAGAAGCCTCCGCAAAGTTTCTTCGAAAACGTAAAATATTCATTTTTAGACGAGTCCTGGCCTGGTCGTGGTCGGTCGGTCGGTCGGTTGGTTGGTTTGGTACGTGGTGTGCTCATCATCAGCACCGCAACGTAGCGCAGCGCAGCGTAGCGTTCGTTTGCATTCACATTTCACCACTGTTTGTCTTTGCGTCGAACCGAACCAAGCGAGGCACACACCGGTACCCATACATACACACACACACCTGCGGATTGTGCCATTTTTTCTCGTTTAAAATTCCAGAAACAGCATTCCAGGGGAGTCGCGTTTTTTTAAAGCAGATAAAATTGGCATAATCCACACACACGCACACACTGTCATGCACACGTTTGTTCATCGCTCAACACGGAAGCGGCTGGCTTGATGAAAATTCACGCAAATTCCCACACCACTCCTCCCCGCCCCACCCAGACCGCCAGCCAGTGCTCTACCGGACACGTATGGACGAGGAGGTTAAGATCTCGGAACATATTCATGCGTCGACGTATGATTTTGTGTGCCAGCAGCCAACCACCATTCACCATCAAACAATGGCTCGGTACCAGGTGCACGGCGTGTATGTGTGTGTACGTGTGTGTGTGTGTGCCAGTGCTCGGTAGGATGATTACACATCAGTTTCAGCAGCCACCAGGCAGCCAGGCAGGCAGGCAGGCAGCAGATTGGGTTTGGCTTTTCATTGCATATGTCATCTCACCTGAGTATGCTGCTTCCTCATTTTACTCTGCGCGCCTACCTCACTCCTTGTCTCTCTCCCTGTCTCTCTCTCTCTTTAGTTTGAATTTCCCTCCGGGCCAGGTGACGTGGGACCGTCGGGATGCTTTTTCCTTCGTCGGTGCACCACATGAGCCTCCTCATCTGGTGGGACCGAATGAACGACGAGTCGGCTGTACGTGTGCCTGCACGCGAGACTGTGGTCGTGCGCCGCGCGTACGTGTGCGAATGCTGAATGCGTGCAGTCGTCGTCGTCGTCGTCGTCGTCGACGGCGGCGGCGCAGGTGAGCATAAACCACCACCGGTGCACCGCGGTGCAGTTTTCGGTGAAAGCTCTCACCCTTCCCCCTCACCCTACCACATACCGTAGGGGCTGGATAGGAAGTTCCGCGAATGCCAAAAGTTAAGGCTAACGTAATTTATGCCAAAATTAAACATTTCACCTCCCAGGGACTTCCGGTCTACAAATTATAATCAAAAATTCAAATTCAAACCTAACCGGCCGGGCCGTTTGGTCGGTCGGTCGGTCGGTCGGTTGGTGGTGCCGATAGTTGCCTGATGTCCCACACACACAGATCTACACACACACACAGAAGACGACTCTTTCGGTCGACGGGCCATCATCGAGGTGCAGGTCTCAACTCTCGTAGCAACGTTCGGGGCACTCCCTCGGTGCCTGGTTCCGGCCCCTGGCCCGGCACGGATTTCACGGCGGTGAAGTTTCATTAATCTTGAAAGACGTGAAGCTCTCTTCCTCTCTCTATCTCGCACGTACGGCTCTCGTCGTCGAATCAGTGCAACTTTGGAATGTTGCAAATTTGATCCGTGAGCCCAGATTAGAATGGTAGAGGATAGTGACGGGGGGATCTGGAATTTATTCCATTCGAAAGCGTCCACGCGCATGTGTGTGGTGGTGTGTGTGATAAAACATTTGCATGATTATGCTTATCGGATTCACCGTGATGACACTGACTGCATTCCGGATTTGCAATTGGACATGATTGCTACCCCCCAAAAAATGCGCTCCAATGCTCGAGCGGCAAGCGCTGGATTAGATTTGGAATGCTGTCAAAGTAGTAACGCGTTATACTGTCTCGCTCAGTAATCACACAGTAAGCTCTGTCAGTATTAGACGGCAGTGTTCAATGCTCAAGTGAAGAACATTTTAAAGCGAAAAAGAGAGAGAGCGGAAGATTCTTGCTTTCGATGCTCTCGCCATGATTTACCCATTATCCGTGTTAACACAGTCACCGATTTGAATTATAAATAATTACTCCGCAAATCTAATTGCTGCCACTCACGGTGTTCATCCAGTTGGTCTGGCCTTACACTTGACCCAGACCGTTCCATCCAGCACTGCCTTGCTGCACTGCTGCACCTCTGTCTCTGCGAGCAGCACTTTCCATCTCTTACGTCGTAAGGTCCAAAAGGGGTCGTAGAAAGCAAAAACAAGCTCGAACTTGCAACCCCAACTTGCAGCCGGGGAATGGGACGACAAGTGTATCCGCAATCTTGTTGGCAAGCCACTGCCGCCGCTCGACATGTAATTTATTTTCTCAGCATCCCAAGAAGCAGCAGGAGTAGCACGAGAAGAAATGGAAGAGGGGGAGCTTTTGGCAATCTAGTGTGCTCCGGTGAAGACTTCGGGTTCGAGCATCGAGCACTCGCACAGCGCCATAAAGAACCATTCTTTCTTCTTGTGGTGCCGGCGCACAATGGCACTCTACCGTAACCGCCGGCGACGAAGGGAAGGGGGGCGACGAGTATTCCCGGGGTGGAAAATGGAGAAAGAACGGTGTGTGCGAGTGCAGCAGCGAGTCTGAAGGCCAATCGACGGCAAACGCCAAGGGTTAAGCAAGTAATGTGATGGATTTATTTACTTTCTTCACCGCAAAAGGTGCGTTTCGAAAGCGAGAGAACGAAAAGAAAGCATTCCGGGGCTCCCGGGCGAGAAAAGGAAAGGAATCGCACATTTCGGTCGTTCCCTTTCGAAAGAATCGACAACCTGGGCATGGCCTGGGCCTGACTTTAGGTGATTGTTTGGTTTGTTGAAAGGGCACACCAGGCGCTCTATCATATTGATTAAATTGCTGCTGCTGCTGCTGCTGCCACCATTCGCAAATGTGTTTCGCTTCCTTAGCTTCGCTCTTTTCAATTCATTTTCCCCGGGAACAATCGACGGAAAAATCCGTCAATGGCTTTCAACTCTGAAAGCGGGAACTGAAATGAAGCGAAGGAGGCTGCGTCAAATCAAAGGAGAAGGCACAGAAAGCACGCTGGATACCGAAAATGGCGGAGCAGTAGCAGCGGCAGCCATCAAATGCTTTCACGAAAAACGGAGAAAGATGAAAACAATTTAAACTTTTCCCCTTTTTTCTTGCCAGCTTTTGTGAGCGCGCGTGTGCGTGTGTATGCGTGTGTGTGAGGGAAAACTAATTTCCATCACAAGAGAAGGGTTTTTGCGTTCGTAGCACGAGTGCGACAGTAGCGACGACGGTTTGCATGACGCGCGGCTCAACTTTAATTTTCACAACCATTTCCTTTCGTATTGAGCCGAGCATGGGTTTCCCGCATCTCCCGGGTCTCATTTCACCACATTCCGGGCGGCAAAAGAACGAACGCACCATTCGTACACGCGGGCAAGGGGGGGAAGGTTGTCGTGTGGAGAGCGGTCGCTGGCTGCATTAATGGCTGCTTGAAACTTAACCCCGGTGCTCATTAAAATTAAGAACGGCCGCCGTGGCCGTGAGTATTCGCGCAGCACATTTTCCATTATTTTCCCTACATTCCCTTCTCCCAATCCTCTGTCTGCTCCGTGGCATCTGCTGCGGTGCTCTCTGGTGACCAAAAAAAGGGCGAGCCTATTGGAAACCCCAGGCCTGCCGGAGTCCTGCAGCAAAGGTTTCAGGCCAAAGTCCAGATAATGCAATTTTGCGATCACCAAGACCAAGACCGAGAGGCTGGGGAGAGAGGCCACGGCCAGTAAAACTTTTGCCAATCCAGTGAGTGAGCCACTGAGTCCAGTAGTGAGGCAGGCCGGGAAGATAAATAAAAGGAAAAACTTTCTGCAACGTTCCTTGCCGCACATCGCATCCGAAGAGGGCACCAATTCCATTGCAAGACCCCTTCACTTTACCCGCACAAGCATCTGCAGGATGTCACTTGAGTGAGAGAGAGAGGCAGAGAGGGAGGGCTACCGACTGTGCAGTCGAGTGCAGTGGGC
This sequence comes from Anopheles darlingi, assembly GCF_943734745.1. Lineage (NCBI taxonomy): Eukaryota > Metazoa > Arthropoda > Insecta > Diptera > Culicidae > Anopheles > Anopheles darlingi. The sequence continues at coordinate 86,806,719 of NC_064874.1, forward strand.
GGAGAAAACAATCTGAAGATGAACCCCGGACCATCATCTCATCAGGCAAAAGGTCGAGAGACGGTCGACGGTCGGCACTTCTGGTGCCTTGCATCTTGCAGAAGTGCGAGGTCAACGGCATAACGGAAAAGCGTACTGGCAAAACTTCCTGAGATCCTGTCCGAAACTCACCGACGAGACACCGACCACCATCACCGCCCCGTGGCTGGTGTGGGAATGTGTCCAGCTGCCGACACTTTGCCTTCAACTTGCACTTCCGCGTCTTCTGCGTCTGTTGTCTTCTGCTGCTGCTGCTGCTGCGCTGAACATCACATGATCCGTAACATATGCAAATGGTTCGATTGTCATCTGTCCGGTCGGCCAGTCCCTCGGCCGAGGGAAAGCAAAATGGCATAAAATGTGGGTGAAAAACTTTCCCCGGTCCACCTGCCAAACAGCCGGACTTTCTCGGTCTCGACGGTCTCTCAGTAGTGGATGAGGTTTTTGACCGAAACTTTCCTGTCCTTCACCTGCGCTACGCCATCGCCACCAATTGCCTTCGTTAGGTCAGTCCGAGTCGGACCGACTTGGCCGATGAGACGACTATCCTGGACGAACGGTGGCCAGCTTCTTGCCAGCGCTTTGCCTTTGTCGTCATCGTCACCATCATTATATCCGTCCGTCGATGCACCGAGCAGCACAGCCGGGAATGATTTTTATGTGACATTTTGTGGTAATTCTTGTCGAAAAGTGTGGCCGGTGACGGGGAGGGATATGTTTGGCAGGAATTCAGGATGTTCTTCCGCATGCCCGCAGCATTCTTGAGCTGGAGCTGTGGTTTACTTCTATTTTTACCTCCCTCCGATTGGAGACCGGCAGTTTCCTTATTTGCCAACTACCAAGCAACCAATATTTGCGGGAAAATTTGAGAAAACCACAAAGTATGTTATAGAGCGAGAAGTAGGCGGAAAGAACGGGTAAAAGAAAGCTTCGTTCGAACTTCGTTTTCGTTAATTCTTTTCAAAGAAATCTAATTGAAGAATGTCGAGCGTAGAGATGCCACAATAATGTGAACCCCAATGTTCTTCGGAATAGTTTTGACATAACCTAATGACGGTATGGTTTCTCTTGCCGAATTCGAGCAAGTAATTGCATGGAAACTGAACTCTTGTGCACAGTAACCGACAGTTTGACCTTTTGACGTCCAGAGAGATCAGTTCTGAATACTCTTCAAATTAAACCCCACACTATACTCCAGGAATACAATGTTTTCTAGCAATTCAAATGAAAAGCTGAAACTTGCAAGCTCCTATTTGTCAGAATCTGGCACATCAGCGACCACGTAGCGAAGTGATCCGGAATTGCAAAGCCAGATCTAATCAGCGAACTCATTAGGAGTTGCTCGGGCACCCTACAGTTAAATTTTGAATTCTAATTTGTTCGAACATTTTGAACAGTACTGCATGTTCATTTGTAGTGATTTAATGGTTAGCGAAGTTCAAATACTTGGAATACGCTGAACATATTGCGCTCTGAACTGATTGCTAGGTCAGCATGAATTCTGGATCTAGTTGAATATAAGGATCCTTTCTGAAAACATACCGAACCTGACCTTGGATAATTAGAACAATGCAAGAGCGAGAGAATTACCAACACTACACTAATGATGATAACACTTGAGACCCTCGCCTTTCTCCGCTGCTCTGGGTTTTCAGGAAAACAGCTAGATCTCCCGCAAAGTAATACTCAAGCTTTTGTCAAGTGATTTCCACCGGTCTTCAATTAATTTCCCTGTCGTGCCACATTTTCCTGCTGGACACCTTGGCCGCCCGGAAGAGAACCGGAACCCAAGAGTGAGAAAGAGAGAGATCCATGCACACCGGTCCCCGGCCACTTCATTATAGCTGTTGGGTGCCCAACAGCAACGACCTCAGCGCACACAGCATCCGTGCTTTATGTCATTGACGAGCACGGGACGAGACGTGTGCAGCAGTGGCTTCACTTTCACAGTACTCCGAGAGGTCGTTCTACATGCACACACACACACACATACATCGAACGGACGAACGAACGCAACTCTTCAGCCAGCCAGGGCAGGGAGGTGGCACTTTGCTGAGGTTTTTACCCGAAATCCTAAACTCATCAACCCCTTCCACCAGCCTCCCTGGCTCCTTCCCCCCGTAATTCTGCCTCTCTTCCAGACCACCCCGACGGCCATTTGCCACTTTTTATGACGATGAACTTTGCAAGGAAACTTGCCTTGTACTCTGCTCCGTTGTGGACGGTGTGTTCTCACTGGCGTGGCCTTAGCATAACACACACACACACACACACACACACACATAACGATGGTGCTGCTGCCGTGGTACAAAACGAGTGGCGCTCCTTCTTGTTGCTGCAACCATTGTACAGCAACTTGGTTTCCTCCCTCGAGCGCATCATTGTGTGTAGCTTCATTGCTAATGGACGGCAGCGACTGGCTCACGACGACGACGACGACGACGACGACGAAGACGACAACGACATACACAAGCACAGACACACACAACAGCAACGTGGCTGCACATCATCTCGTCTCTCACATTTTAATAATTCCCGTTTCGCTATCCTCGTCCTGGTCTGCAGCAGCAGCGCAGCAGCAGCAGCAGTCGGGCCTTTTACGTGCTACTCATAATCACTTTCACCCTAGCTGCGCCAGTCGGAAGGAGCCCACCAGCAAAGCGCTTTCTTGGAACGGACGATGAACGACACAGCAGCAGCAGCAGCTTAGCTGTGGCTTTGGTTGGCGTTTGGAGCCTCGCTCATACTCATCAACCCGTTTTGATGGCGAATCCGTTCCCCTCCTCTCGGCGTTGGCGGTATCCTGGACCGGTGGTAGCAGGAAATGACGAACCGCGCACAACGCGCCGAAACGCGTTCACGGTGCGGTGCTTCGCCTCATGAAGCATTAAAGAGAGGATGGGGAGGAGTCATACAGACGCCGGGAGTAAAGAAGACCCGCAAGGCCGAACCATACCAAGCAAGCATCATGTATGCCAGCAGCAGCCACTAGCCGGCTCTTCGGCAGCCGACTGGCTGGCTGGCTGGTTGGTGAGAATTTTACAACAATTTTTACATGCCAGCTTTATGCAGATTTAATCAAATGTAATTTATTATCTTAATGGTGTTTTAATGCTTGCCTATGAATATAAATTACCGTTCTCGCTCTCTCTCTCTCTCTCTCGTTTTGGGTCGCCTTGAATGCTGCCAGACAAACGACGACGACGAGGACGACGAGGACCTACAGCACCACCACGAGCGCCTTCACCACCTACTACACTGTCGGAACTCTCGGGCACTTAGAGTAGAGTGTACGAACGTAGCCACAGCGTGTGTATATATATGTGTGTGTGTAGGTGCGGTGGAAGTAAAGGATCTTCCTCAAAACTTCGCCATCGGCCTTCCGTACCTCGAATGTTCTACCTTGCTGGTAGGGCGCTCCAATGGCCTCTGCAAAACGTTTTCTTAAACCCAAACGGTCGGCAATGAACAGCAGGCCTTGAGCGTGCACACACACACACACACACATGGCCGAGCCATGCAGTATAAGGATAGTCGAGGATCGATCCTAGTAGTCCCTATTGTTGCACATACCAACGCTAGACTCTGTGAGCGTTCGATGCAACGTAGACCAGCATGGGATCTTATGCTGGGACCCAGCGTACGAGAGCGAAAGAAAGAGAGAGAAAGAGAGAGACCCCCCCTCAGAAGCTCAATGATGTGCTTCGATCGAACAAAAAGCCATTTTCGCTTCGCAAGCCCAGCTCGCCCCGAAAAATGGTGAAGCCGGACGCCAGGCCATGAATTTCCGGAACGATTCCGATGCAGTTTCCACACCCAGGAACCGCCGTCCTCCCGGGACGCCCCATGCCCTAGCTCGATGCTCGATGGAAGGAAATTAGTTTTATAATTATTTCGTCTCAATCCTTCCCTCCCTCCCGACCAAGTGTTCCTTGGTCGGTTGGACCGAGTCGGTTAGTTGGCGTCAGGGCATGCACAATCACAGTGTGCTGGTGCACAGGTGTGTGTGTGTGTGTGTGTGCCGGGCCCAAGTTCATCGTTAATGCTTCCTCGCTTGACTGCGCACAGAGGTGTTTTTGGGGACTAGGTCATCAAGGAGCTGGGTTCCGGCCGGGGGAGAGGGGATGGTGAGACGCTGTGGTCGTGCGAAGAAAAATCCATTTCCCCCGTTACGGACCGCGCAAGGCCGTCGGTCCCGGATGTGTCGGTTGCTTCCGGTTTGCACATCGTGAGCTCGAGAGCTAAAGAGAATGCGAGCGCACGCTCGTGTGTGTGTGCAGCAAAACTTTTAATTAAAGATTAACGCTAATGCCGCTTTATTAAAATGAGACCCCGGGACCTTGGACCTCATCGGTGAAGCCAATTTCTACCGTATTCCGGTTCAAATCGTTTTAAAGCGATCGATCAAAGGGGGGGAGGGAAATTTCCATTTACTTCCAGCTGCTACCCACACGTTTGGCTTGGAAGCTTTTAAGCTTGCATTCCATGCACCTGCCGCAACGTGAGACGACTTACAGGCTCGGCTTTCGTGACTAAGGCAACTGGCTGACCGGCATCATAATTGGCTGCACGCCGCCCAACGCAGTCTGATCCCTTCGGCAATCGCTGCAATGGTAATGAACTTGAGCGGAACTGACATCGTGTAACGGGCGGAAGGGCGGAAGAGACCAGAACATATAACATAGACCACCTCCAGACATCGCCAGCCAGGCCCGAGAGTCGATCAAGAGGAAATCGATTGAAAGCTCCGGCAATTGTGTTGTGCTGACTCTCTTGGCTGGTTGGCTGCCAGAGAGCAAGTGAGCTCACCCTCCAACCCCTCCCCTTGATATCCGTGTGCAATGTTGCGCAAATAATTAAACCAGATTGGAGGAATGACATCTTGTCATGCATCCGGACCGAAACCGGGATCCGGGATCGTTGTAACCGGATCTATATACGGCCAACGCAATCCTACTCGAGCGGAAAATGGATTGCGTTTTGCGGTCGACACACACACAGCCACACACACACACACGCAAATGCACACCACCATTGAAGGTGCTCGGAGATGCACTTTTGGCTTTCAATAGTTTATTGAATCCTGGCAGACAACACCTGGAGCCTTGGAGACTAGTTTTACCTTCCTCCGTTTCTGTAACTTCAGTAACGCTCTGGAAGCAGAAGCAGCATTTGCAGATGCAGCATTTGAAGTGCCGTGACTGGGGGGCTTACCTTGACTTGTTGCGTTGGGCCATCGCTTTTGCTAAAACTGTTACACTTGCGGAGCGGCTGCGGCTGCGGCTGGCGGACTCAACTCATACTACACTGGCGGTCACGGTCGCACAGCATGCTCGCTGACGCACACTACTTCCGCTGCACTACTACTTGCACTTCGGAACTGCACCCAAATCTTGCCAGTACCGTCGTCAGCGTCGTCGTCGTCGTCGAGGCGTTAAAGGAATGAATATTTTTCACACTTTTCCTCGAGTAACACACTGGTTACTGGAACCGAACTTTCGCTTCTTCCTTCTCTTTATCTTTCATGCTCTACTTGCACTTCACACCGCAACGTGCACACACACACCCATACACACTTTTCACTTTCCTTTTCTCTCTTTTTCGCCGTGTTTCACTTTTAACTTTGTTGCGTTGTGCGGAGGTGCGAACCGCGCTAAAGTGATTTTTGGGATGGAACGGAAAGAAAAAGATAAATTTGGCTGGCACACACAGACAAACCGTTGCGCACTGCGCTACTTGGCACGGAGGGGGTCAAAAAGGGGCTAGCTAACCCCAAGAAAACCCGCCCGTCCAAGCATCGTGCTCCTGCAAGAGTTCCTGTTTGTTGGATTGTACCCGGAGATCGCACGAAACTTTTGGCGGCGGCCAAAAATCTATTAAAACACTCCATGAGAGGTCATGCTGATCGTAGAAAGGTGCGGCCGGCTTTTCGGGTATCGCAGGTCAAAAACATACAGAACAGTGCGATCAGAACCTGCCCTTCGCCAACTTTTCCCGACTTAAGGTCAGCGACGTGTGCCGGGTTCGCTTCGCCACTTCTGTGACCTTCCCTCCTGTGAGCTGCCATCAACTATTTATGTAAATTTTTGGCAACTTTTGCGTGGAATCCGCGACGGGGCGCGCCCTTGTGTTGTCGTCCTATCAGGTGCGCAAGAAGGTGGCCGACCGCGAGTGCGACCGGCAGCCCCGCCGCGTAGACACCGGGACGCCAGGAGATAAGCCAGGGAAGCAAAGTTCTTGCCCGCTTGGTCGCAGCTTCTTTCGCTAAGTTTCGCGACTGAATATCCGGCGCTAGAAAACTTGCTCCTGTCAAAGAGCGCGTATGAGTGTGTGTGTGTGTTTTCACGCAAAGTCCGCGGTCCCCCGGCAAACATGGGAAGCTTCTCACACTCCCAGGACTAGGACAAGTTTGAAGGCTAGTGCCAATACAGCGCGCGGCCAAGCTGGATTAGTTCCTGCTTTTCGCTGCTCTCCTTCCGAAAAAGATGCCACGAGCCTCGGTATTGAATGCCACCAGCTCTAGTGTGAGTCTGAGCTTGTCGAGAAATGTTTGGCATGACCCAGGCAGCGTCACACGTCTTTCTACGGCGTTGCGGCTTTCTTGCTCTTGGGAGTTATGTTTTTCTTTCCTGCCGAGAAAACCAGTGCCAGGCGACAATATTTGGCGTCAAACAAGGGCTAGCCCAAAGTTGTTCGTTTTCTTTAACCGCCGAGGTTTCCGCTTTACTCAGTCAACTACGAAAGTAAGCTTCGGCCGACTATTCGATCGAACTCGCGCTACGCGAATGTCCTTGCTAGAGGAATGTCAGTATCAGAGGATAAAGACAGAAGAAAGCAAAGCGAATAAGTCAATAACACGAAGCTACATTTCCACATCGATGGAGGAACGGCGTGGAGTTTACTAACTTCGAGCAGTGCTTTCGGAAGTACGTTATGACTGGGCAAAGGTAATAATAATATTAAATGAGACTCAAAGGGCAATGGCGCTGAACCAATGGGCCCGATACCCGTCGGACTACAAAAGCAAGGGGCCTTCTCTTTGACGTTTGGTTTCTCGATCTCTCGGAATTTCTCTTTTCGCTGCGAAGAACTTGAGTCACGGCGCAATGGACGAAACAACCAACCAAAGAAAAATCCGGAAAAACAGGAAACGGCTGGATCAAAGTTTTTTGCCCCTCTACTTCCCAATTTCTCGGAACAACTACCGCCACGTGCTGCACACCGAATGTGTGAAACGTGTCCCATCCCCGTTGCCTTAGGGCGGGATCGTCCATTGACGTCAGCTGGTTGCCAGTGTGGCAGCTTGCACGACGCGCAACAAAGGAAATCCCCTGGATCGGACCACCGTCTCTGGACCACAAGAGGTAGCCTAGAACACAGAGGACCACGGTGGTGGACCAGAGCGGGAAAGAACAATAAACGAAGGATATTGCGCTTTTCCGTTTCCGCCTTTCCGGACCGTATCGTTCCCTTTTTGGTTAAGAATTCGGGCCTCGAACCGGTCAGTAGACCGGAGGGATCCGAAAACTTCATCGACAGCCGCTTCAATTGCTGAGGCTGGGGAGGGGTGTCCCTTTTTCGTTCTTTTCCCCCCCGGCACCGGGACCGGGTCGACGGTCGACGAAATGAAGCAAATTTGTCCAC
>NC_064874.1:86819401-86834401 GCF_943734745.1 Anopheles darlingi
CTCTTATCATGGTCATTGTTTTCTCGTCTCACCTCTCACGCGCTCTCACTCTCGCAACCAAAAAGGGACCTCCCGCGGGAGCATCCTTTCGCACATCTGCTCTGTCGTCTGCTGAATGATTCGAGACTCTCTGAGCATGAGCCGGATATGATGGTGGTGGTCGATGGTCGTTTCACGTTCCGTGTTTATTTTTCCTCGATGTCTCGGTATCCTCGGAGAGGGGTTTTTGGGTGAGATTTTTCTCACGCCTGGCGCTAGAGAGCTGCATGGCATGGGGGTTCGATGAGTTCGCTTTCCACGAGTTGCTCCCGGAGGCTGGCGGAAGCTGAAGCTCTGACCTAGTCCCTCTATTCTTGGTCCTGTCTCGTCCCGTCCCGCCCCCATCGCTTCACCGTTCGTTTTGTGCCGGTTCGGAGAGAGAGTGGAAAGAGAAATTTTGCGAGAAAAGTGGCGGTTGGTACGAGCTTTTGCCACCAGATGATGTTGCTGCTGGTGCTGCTGCTGTTGGGGACTTTGTCATCGAGATTTCAAGATTTAAACCATCTCAACCGTAACGAACGAGCAAGCAGCAGTAACTAACGTCAAAAGGACTTCATTCAATTAACTGAAGACCTCAGAAGAGATTGATTAATAGTCTTATACTAAAATATCAATTGAAATGCAATATCCTTCAATTGTCTCTGATGAATTGATGTTCTTATACGAATTAATTGGTTCCATTTTCAATAACCAAGTTCCGATCGCTCTCAACAGCAAACACTTTATTTATTAATTAAACCCAAGACACGAACACCACTGGAGATGTTTCACTCCCCGGCTACCAGCCAGCAAAAGCCTTCCATACAATCTCAACGCGCATATCCTTTTCACACCTCAAATCGCGATCCATCTCCGCCATTGACATTCCAACAGAGTGACGACGAAGCAGGTTGTGTGGTGGATTGTAAATTCCTCGCGAAACCACCCACAGCCCTGAGTCTAGACTCGCGCCGATCCGTTTCGATCGCGGAACGATTCGCTCTAATCGAAGCCGACAAGGCCTGAAATTGCACCTATCGTTTGCTCATCGGTTTAATTTAATTAAAACGACTTCATCCATTCGCGACCGCGACCAGCGCCTCTCGCTCGCTCGCTCTCTTTCTCTCTTTCTCGCTCATTCGCTGTTGCGGGGCAGGAATTGGGGCAGATGCACTAATGCAGGGGTTAAGCCATGGAATGAGGGGTGGCTTTTGGCAGGGTAGGGGGTTGAAAGTTCTACACCCAATCCGTTTTCCCGGTTCGACGGCTCCGAGCGTCAGTACAATTAGAGCTGCAGCAGACGGGGGCGGTTGGTTACCCGGAAAATGGAAAATGGAGAAAGAATCGTTTTGGAACCATATCGGCGACGGCGACAGGGCGGGGGGGGGGGGGGGGAGTCACTGCAACTGCGACTAGCACCTCGATTCGACACGGTTCCGTGCGAGGTTTTTCCAGCTGGAAAAGCGGACCGATTCTTTTAATCACCACACATTCCGTTTAATTGCTTTATAAGTTCAGCGTGAAATTTCGAAAGGATTTCCACTCCGGGAATGACTCCACACTCCCTACCCCGGGTAATAGACCGTTGGTACGGCAGCCAGCGAGCCGGTTAAACCGGGTTGTTTGCATCGCAGCAGCAAACACCGGGACCAGGCCACCAGGAAAAGCAATTTGAACTTTTCCGCCAACGATAATGCTGACGTACCGATGTCGGTACAGCTCCGGTTGAAGAACCATAGCAACGGGCTTCGGATTGCGAAACTACTATGTTTTCCTCGAAGTGTGGGGTATTTTTAACTTTTCTCTGTCGAATAACGCACAGCTAGGAAACCCTATCCCTACGACAAGGCCTACTGGATGTTACACGGACAAGAGTGAGGTTAAGGTAGCGCCTTAACCTCACTTATCGGCAATTGGAATGGCTAAATGACCTAACAAGCTGTTTCGTATGCCAAAAACAAGAACGAGGTAAAGGTTCGCGAAATGCACGGTGTAAATTATACAAAAATTTACTTCCTTCGTCCTCATCACAGCTGAACATACATGCTGGGCGAGTGTAAATATGGTGCAACGAAACTGCCAGTCCTCGCTCAAAACTCGCTTGCTCGCTCGCTCCAGTCGGACGGCCCGGGAGCCGAAGCGATAGCGTTAATCACGGCGGTATGCTACGGGGTCAAAGGATTCACCTCGCATTTCGACGGTGAACAGAAATGCTTAGCGTACCAACGACGATGACGCGGCCGGCCTGCAACCTGGAAGCCGGGGCGTTTCGGGTTTCAAAGAAAAGCCCTTTTCGCAGGCCCAGGTACACGCGCGGGTACGGTATGCCCGTTTCGCACGGGTCAGCAAGAATAGCGAGAATGCGAGAAGTGCTGGCTTTCACCAACGTCGTTAGCACACAGGCACAAGCCAAGCGGCGCGGCTTCACGACGCACGACGGCATTCGGAAAGGGGGGGAGTGCGGTGCGACGGCAGCCCAAGCCATGTAAGCCGGCCTTGTAAGCATCGCCAAAGACGGTTACGTACCGGGGGATCATTTTGAACCCTGTAGCAAATTAAAATTGCGGGTTTTTTTCCCCCATTCCGCCCTCCTTTTTTTCGTACCCCCTTACCCTTTCCTCCTTCTTCCACCAGCCCCCCACCCCCCGGGAGATAGTATCATGTTCCATCCTTTTATTTTGCCCTTTTTTCGCATTTTTTTACTCCTCTTTTGTGCTTCACAATTCCCCCAACACCCAACGGTGGGCAGTCATCATCAGCTCATCTTGAGTGCGAAACGCCATTTTTCGCCAAGAGAAGGGGGTGGTTGGAAGAGCGACCGCGCTGCGGAAATTACATCACGGTGCGCTAGCAGACACCGTCGCTACATAGCGCATACCATGTTCCCCGGGAAAGGGTTAGTCGACGATGGCGTTTGGTGTGCGGTGGTCCAGGGGTTGAAAAAACATTAAAAATATGGGAAGCATAATTACGAAGAGGTGGAACGGTGAAATAACCACCAGAATGATGAGGGGAGAGAAAAGGGGTGTGTCGTGATTCTGCAGCATTCATAATGGACCAACTATGCGCATCCGAAGGGCTATCGTCGGGATCCTCAGGTAGATTGGAGCAAAAGTGAACCGCGGTTTGCATGTCGTTGTTGCGATCTGCTTCGCAGGGATAGTGATGCTCTTAGCTGTCGTACAAACATCCATTATGTTGTAGATTGTGCGAACGTATCGCGATTGAACGATCCATTCCATTTAGGGTTACGAGAAACCCAATATCATGACATACTTCGTTCTAAAGCTCTTCAAACCAATTATAAGTAGCAAGTTTCATAGCATCGCACGCTCTGGAGAGAGAGAGAAATAGAATAAGTGTGTCTTGATGTTTACCTTTACACATGCCAACACGCGGAGGAACGCGCATAGGAAGTATCATCGCGCACACGAACCATCGAGGCCGCCATCGAGGAACAGGGCGATGCTCTAACACACTTTACATCTCGATGGCATGTGTGTGTGTGTGTGTGTGTGTGTGTGGTGAACGATGTTTGAGCATAATTTTCTCCAAAATGTTTCGCTTCAACAATCACCTAACTAGTTGTTCCGCTTGAGCAACAACTTTGGACACCATCATCATCATCAGCATCATCCTTCCCTGGCCATCCTCTTGTCGGCATTCCGTGGTGCACGCCAACAATTTTACACTATCGAGGTCTATCGGTTTCAAAACTCATTACCACAATCTTTTTGAAGATTTATGAAATTTTAACTAGTTTTACACCCGGGCCCAGATCACCCGGCCGGAAGTATCTTTGACACACCAACTTAAACGAAACACGCAAAACTTTACCATGCGAGAGGAGAGGGGGCAAGGGGTGGAGAGGAAGAGTATGGTACAACCATTACCACCGACCGGTGCCTGGGATGACTAACTTTTTCCTGCACCGTCCCACCCCACGAAGGACGCATCGCATTTGCGTACAAACTCACCTCCATCCGGGGTTGTGCCAACATTCCAACGGCGTGCTTACACAGCCACGCGACGTATGCGTGAGTTTGTCAGTTACGTGTGTGTGTGCGTGTGTGTGAGTTGTGCTTCATCGCCTACGTTGATTGAACGTTAAGTAGTCCTGGTAATTCGCAGCGAAGCAATAGTGGAAGTGACGTAGCATTAAAATTTATAACATCCTACCATCCCCATCCAGGGGTGGCAGGGAGGCCAAAGAGAGAGAGAGAGAGAGGCCTCCGGGGTCCGGAAAGTTTGTAATCCAGTGGAAAATTGGGCAGAGCAGCAGCAACAGCAGCAGCGATGAGAGAGGACTGGGGATTAAGGGAGAAACAAATTAATATGGAAACCCACACACCCCCCTCCCACCGGGTTGCACCCTTGATCTTGAATGATCCCTCCACCACCACCACCACCACCAGACACAACGGTACTCCAACGGCTCCAAAGTTGTTTAATTAACACTTGCTATCTTTATAAATATTTTACCATTTTCTTTTGCGTCGGAAAATCATCAGCAACCAACAGCAAGCCATTGGGCAGGCCAGACCAGACCAGACCGAGCCAGGCCAAGCCGTGTCCTGGCATCGCCGACGATGATCCTCCGAGCGGTGGCTGGCGAGATAGATTATCTTCCGCTTCGCAGGTGTACCTATCGGGACCTTCCGGCTGATGATGGTGGTGGTGGTGTCCTAAGGTCCCGGATGGAGATTGTCTCGCATCCCCAGCACTCCCTCTTCAACCAGCTTCAATGAATAGTTAATTGATATGCCACAACACACCGAGCCGAGGTGCCGAGGACCTGAAAAGGGGCCTCAGGGTCGTTGGTGATGTGATGCTGGTTGATGAAGTTGTTGGTCACGATGATCACGACGGCCCAACGAGAAGCTCCCTCGAGGGATGCGGCAGCGGCGACGATGAGTTAAAATGTTGCTCCAAACTTGACTCGACCTGACACGAACAGCCACACAAGATGTGAACCCCGATGATGCTGCTGCTACTGCTGCTGCTGCTGCGGTTAAAGGTCAAACCGAGAGTCCTTGGACACTGTGTAAGCGAATGAATAATTCCTGGTGGCAACTACTGCCCTCCCCCGGGGGGGAGAGTATCCAAGATTAAAATTAATGAAATTTTGTGTCCTCGATGGCAGCCACGGTTGCTACTCAACACGCATTTATGGAAATCTCACAGCTTTGAATGAAAAATGGCCGAAGAGCTGGGTTGTTCCAGCTTTTTTTCCCTCTTTTCCCAAGTAACGATCAAACGATCCTCAAAAACGCTCTCCCATCCACTTCCATAATCTAGTCCGTTCGCCGTGCGCTCTCCAGGATGAAGGCAAATTGATTGAAACAGATGAGGATCCGAATTTTGCTCCCGCTGTTGATCCGGATTTCATGTTCGTGTCGACTGTTACTATCCCATTTTTCGTTCCCTCTGCCAGAATTCGTGGAAGTAGTACGTTGTTCCCTTTTGATGGTGATGATGATGATGATGATGATGATGATGATGATGCCGGGATTAAGCAGCGAGCAGTGAGCAGTGAGCAATCAACCAGCCAGGTATTAGCCGCCCCAGACAGCGCTAAGGCTTAACGGAGTATTTAATGTTTTATCGGGATTTTCAACAAGAAATCGTTAATGCTTTCAATTAAACATTCCTCCCCACGGCCTTCAACAGTTTGTTGCATTATGTATTCCGTTTGGTACAACGGGTAAATCAAGACACAAGAACATCTTGTCTCGTACACACTCCGTGGAGTGTGTTTGCCCACGGTGGTATACCAAGTCGGTTGTTTATTGTCTTCAAAACCGATAATGTGCCCACTAGCGACGGTGTGGTAGCCTCTCTCGCTCGTTCGCTCGTTCGTTCGTGATTCTCAACTATGATTCAACAACTGGCAGACAACAGAACACGGATTCACGCACGGGAACGCAGGTTAACACGGGAACACGGGAAACACGGTGCTGGCCTGTTTGCCCTCCAGCGCGCACCGGTACTTGTTCCTTGAGGTTGGTTCGGTTGTTTGTCTCGAGGCTTTATAGCATTTGTTTGCCCCTCCTCCTCCCGCCCATCCCGGTCCGAGAACCATTATCGACTGGCGTGGCATGGCGCGGCACCAGAGGGCAACAGCAATGGAAAAGGTGTGCCACGACGACGACGACGACGACGACGCTGTGTATCTATTTGCTCGGTGGAAAATGAAAACAAACTCCTGGAAAATGGTGCTGCTGCTAGTTCGCAGCGACCATTTCATCTTTCCGCGAACATTCCACGTAAAATCCGATGCTGTACCCTCTCGACACTCGCCACTTGGCATGTGCCTTGTGCTCCGCGGGCGATAAATAATTTAGTCGTTTAATTAAACAACCTTCTGGGTGCATAAGTAATTAGAACAAATGAGCCGTGGCCGTACGCGCGACATTCACCGCGACCGCGATGATGACGCGACCACCAGAGGGGGGCCTTTCTCCGGTCCGAACCACCTCGTTCGGAACGGTTGAAGGCCAGAATGAGAAATGCGGTGAGAAATGACATCACGGAGGAGAGGGGGAGCGTGGCAGGAAGACAAGAAGGAGGAGAGAGAGAGAGGTGAAGTGAAAAATGTCACTCACACCCGGCACCACCCAGCGGGCCCGGTTCCGGTTCCGTATGGCTTCCGGTCCCCGGGTGCCATCAAGACGGTCGCCAACTCCGGTGCGCGGTACGCGGTGCGGAATGACGTGGTAAATGGAACGTCACACAGACACACAGGCGCGCCGGAAGTGCGTACCGTACCGGAACCGAGGCACCACCATCATCGTCGGTTCCGTCAACAGTTTGTTTTCACTCCGGATCCGAGCGCCTAGCAGAGGGCCAGAAGCCCTCGTGGTGGCTGCATTCAGGGCCGACGCTGCCCGCTTCCTGCACATCTTTCATCGCTCGAGGAGCACGAAAAGGAAAAGAATGCAAAGAAGCAAAACCCATTATCAAGCCCACCCGCCGAGGGCACTGGCCAGGAGAATCCTGATGGGTCGGTGGGTAGGTGGGTGCGTGTATTAATTGGACCGTAAACCGTGGACATGGCGGCATCGCGTTCCGGCTAGTGTCTCCGGAGAACGCAAAAGAAGAAGAAGAAAACGTCCGTGAAGGAAAAAAAAGTGTAATTTATGCCTAACGTACCCATCGCGAAGAGGTTGGCGGTTGCTGAGGGTAATTAGCCCGTTCCTCGAGATGCTGTCCGGTCGGCCTAGCTAGCTTAACGGTTCGTTTCCTTCTTGCGCGCTGTTCCCGTTCCGTCACTGTGTCTCTTAGGCAATGTAGTGTAAATTTTATTATTTTTCTCCGAGCAGACCACGAAGATGTGGAGCGTTTCCTTTTTTGCTGCTGCTCCAGCTGCTGCTTCTCTGTTTTACTTTAACCCCGGCGAAGGGGTCCACGAGATGGAAGTTGTAATTGCTTGGAAGTTATCACTAGGCACCAGGAATAAACAGGACGGATGGACAGACGGTCGAACGTGTCTGACAGGACCCTGCAGTGGTCGGTGACAACTAACAGGCGGCGAGTCCTTTCTCTTGAGCAACATCCAACGTGACCTATTACTGCCAATTATGATGCTGTGGGCGGTTGTTCGGGCATTCATCCTTCACCCTTTTCCACGGACGGAGCGTCGGTGGAAAAATGGGTTGCTTTGTTTATTTGTTTTTCTGCTCCAACATCGAGACTGGGCTGCTGGTTTGTGAAACTTCTAGGAAGGGTCGTCCGTTAGCTCTTTTCTTCTTTAAAATATTTATAAAACTGGAAATATTCTAGGAAAAATCCAAAACACGAACCTCCGATAAATGAAGGTTACCCCAATTAGCATTCCCTTAAAACCGCTATCGGGAGCGAACCGGAGTATTCTGGTAAAATAATGCTGTGTGCGAGTTGCGCATAAAATAAAAGCAAAAACCCTCTTCCCTCGACCACCATTACACATTGCAGTCCGGGCGAGAGAGAGAGCTCAAGAATTCTGGAGACAATGTACTGGCGGTGACCTTTAACCACAAACAAATTCGTCGCGCGCGGTGAAAGACCACCAATTTGTTATCCACAGTTCTTTGCAGTAACATCGCAGCAGCGCAGAGCATTAACCTAGAACACGAAGTGCATCAAGCGCTTCGCAAGGACGCCAAACAGATCCCAAGCTAATGGCGAGGGAGCGGCAAAAAAAAACTGGATCCAGACAAGCATCCAGAGGCCACTGTTGGATCCTTTTGAAATGAAAGCAAAAAAAACCCTGTAAGTCCAGAGTCATTCAACCGAATTTTAAGAGACAGAAGGAATGTTCCCAGACAGTTACATGTCCCCAAAAAAAGCATATCTCCTCGTCTCTATCGCTTGGAGGATGCTTTCCAACCGACAGAATACCGAGCGCATCATCACTAGTTCCATGCATCTGAGTGAGTGAGCGAGTGAGTGAGTGAGTATGTTCATAACTTCTCGACATTCGCTGGCCACACACACACACACACGAGCACGCTTCTGCCCACAGGTAGCCTTTGCCCTTCCCTGGAACGGTGTGGGTAAACATGTTTTATTTGAAAATTTATGGCCACTCCAAAAGGAACTCTCGTTCCGATTTGCGTGCGCTCCGCATAAAGGCCAGTGTGCAAATGGGTTCCGCTGACTCCGACTATGGACGGAAGGAGAAACAGAAGGACGCACGAAGGGGGTGCGTCGCTTTATGGTGGTGACATGAAAATTGTATTAATATGCAAATGAAGAATAAAGGGCACATTACGGTGTACAACAGCAGGAGGAGATGGAGTTGGAGAGAAGAGAGAGAAAAAAAAGAAAAGCAAAGGATATAGGACTACGATGTGTATGTGTGTGTCTGACCCAAGGACTCCATCCACTCATTTACACAGTAAGGGAACCTTTTGACAATGTTTAGCTAGGCTCACAGCCATCCAGGTCAAATTACATATTTTAATTTCGTTACTGGAAAAGAATTTTCCTCCGGGAACGCCGGAGATCCATCTCTAGTGGTCTAGCTCCTGGGGAAAATGGGGTGTGAGGGATGGGGAGTGTCCCTTCAAGCGGTTGTCTACATTATGTTCTTCAGAGTCCCACGAGAAGCGTTTGCTTCTATTAGAGCAACTCCTCATCCTCATTTAGCTACTTCAGACTCCCCAGCACCAGCAGCAGCAGTGACCAGTAGTCGTTGGTTGTAAAGCCTGTCTGATCCCCGCGGGTATCGTTGTGTTTACACAGTGAACAACGAAACCGGAAACATGCTAATGGTCATCGCTAGGAGCAATGTCCGTTAGTGGAGTGGAGCCGGTGGAACAATCGCCGCCGCCATTCTTCAAGCCGGAACAGCGGGAAACCCCACTCTGTACGCGCCGTGGACGTCTTTTTTTTTACCATTTCAGTCGCACAACAGAAGAGAAAGAGCAAGAGAGAGAGAGAGAGAGAGAGCGAGCGAGACAAGAACCAGCAACAGGAGTTGGACAACTTTTTTGTCACTGTTCAACTATAGTTACACGGAGGTGGCGGAGAGTTGCAGCCTCGCAAAGTTATAATGAGTCGTCGTCGTCGTCGTCCTGGTCGCCGCAGCGCCGTAACGCCATTATCTGCTCCGCTCCTAGTGACCCCAAACCGTGAGCGGGCGACGCCCGGACGTACCGGACATCCTGTGGCCAAATCCAGCGGTCAAGGCAACAATGGCGCATTTTGCAGTAATCAGGCCGAGCCACTTTCCGGTAACCTGCGGTAACCTGCGGTGGCGTAAGGAGTAAGTTTAAAAATAACTCCGAAAAGCGTTACGTGACGACCGGAACATAGCAATGGTGGAACCCTTCCGAAGTTGGATTATTTCTTCCTGTTCTACCCGGTCCGGAGATAGTTTCGATGGCCATCTCATGCCAAGCAGCTCAAAAAAGCAGCTCTTTTGCGAACTTTAGTGTAAGCCTTTTGTTTTCGAAAGCTAAAGCTCCAATATGCTACGTTACATAAAGTTTAAAGCAGCAAAAGAGATTTCATTATTCGATTTTAATCAGACTAGCAGCGCGGCTTTCATGCAATGCAATGTAATGCTGCAACGGGAGAAAAAGCAGCTGAAAAGATCCTTGATATCACGACGCACCTGCATCTGACTGGCGGAGATAATGCTCCGATTTGATTTCCTTTCACAACGCACTTGCAGCATAATTTTTTCTGTTTTTGAAATTTCTCTTTACATAGAACATGAACAAGGAGCTGGATGTCATATCGTTCTCCCCTTTGCAGAAAAGTCTGCGCTTGCTTTTGCCATTTCATTAAGATTGTCAAAACGAGAAAAAGCGAATGCCCTTCCCTCCCATATGTTGAAAATGTCCCACAGCAGCTGCATAGTCTTACATGCCACACACGCACGCACACAAATACACGAAAGGCTGTTATCGCCGGTTCTACGTCAGGGGCCAGTGACAGACAGCCAGACAGCGCAACATGCAGCACATGGAAAGGAAGCATAATGGACGAGAATAAAACAAACATTTGTTTCCCGAAATAAAATGAAATGTACGACCATCAATTTGGCTCGTCACGCGGCCACTGCCCTGTTTTGGCTGACGTTCCGGTAACAAATTATCCACTGACCAGCATCCACCTCGGCCTCGGTCTCGTCGGTCCCGGGTGCTCGGTGTGCTGTTGCTGCTACTGCTGCTGCCGCCTGTTGGCTTCTGGAAATAGACACTCGATAGTGAATGCGTCGGATCGGGCCGGCGTCGTGCTAGTTGGCCACATCGAAATGTGAAACCGATGGTTCTCGAGGAGGAGGAGAAGGAGGTGGGGAGTTCAGAGAAGGTGACCAATAATTCATAATAGACGTAATAAAATTGTCATAATTTATTGTGAATTATTGACTCGACAATCGGACGACCGAGTACGACATTCCACCAGCATGTTTTTTTCTCTCTTCCCCCGAACCCATTGTACGCAACAAAACGTGGAGCACACGGGGGTCAAAGCACAAAAATCGCAAAACCCTGTTCTTGTGGTGGTTCTGGTTGCCGAACACACACACACACACACACACACACACACACCGGGAAAAAAGGCGAATAAAATGCCTCTCACAAGATGTCGATAACGAAGCGAATATAAATTGGGCAGCTGAAAATATAAAAATCCATTCCCATTGCGTTACCCCCTTTTGCGGGGTTGTGGAGGAGGGGAACCGGGGGGAGGATTCCAATGAGACATCGAACCATCGCGGTCCTGGCGAGCATGGCGATGCTTGAGCGCCGCACGGTGCCCTTTTGCCGATGGCAAATTAGTTTGTCGATATTCCAGTCACGGTGACTACGGCGGGGATGAGCAATTTATGGGGAAAACATAACAAGCCGACGGCCAAACGGATACGCACGCACAATGTTCTCTCTTTCGCTCTCTCTCTCTGTTTCACTGTCTTTCGCTGGCAGGAAATTTGGTTTTCGAAAAATGACACATACATTAAAATATTTTTTTCCCTTCGGGTAAACGACCGCATTCCAAGGATTTTCATTTCATTTATTCTCATGAAAATCTGTCACAAGACACTCCGAGGTACCTCTGAGAAGCGCATTGATCCGTAAACAACGCAAACATGACATTCGCTGTACAAAGAACATTTCTCCATTTTGCACCGCAAAAGCTGTTGCGGCACATTACACGCGAATGGCGCCCAAAATGTCATCCTTCCATGCTACGGAATTCAATTAGCCGCTTGCCTGCTATGCTTGGTTCCCCTTCTTTTCTTGGTAAACCCCTCCGTGTGCCCGGCGAACCGGAGAAGCCGCACCGCGAGTGCCAAGAGTGCGGTTGGCGCATTGCAAGCTGTTTTCCAAACCATCTTCGCCCAACTGAGCCTTCTAGCCATCATCAACCATCATCGTCGTCGTCCCCGTCGTCGGCCACCACGCGCAAAGATGCTGCATAATTTGATTAGAAGATCTCCGAAAAGGGGGAACGATTATGATGTGTGGAAATGCGAATCGAATTAAGCCATTTATGAACCTCCGACCAACGGGGGTTTGGCTCCATTTCAGCGCGGCCACATACCGCGAGTCGTGTCCGCATCCCCATCCTAGGCGAGGAAGGAAGGCGGGGTGCAAATTATGATTATGTTTCCCTGAATGTCGTCACCGAGTGAACTGTGAGGTCGGTGCTTGTGTGTGTGTGTTTTCCCGTTTTCGGTGTTTATGCTCGCAGGGCCGCATTATTTATTTGCCTTTCCCCTGGCGCTGCCCCTGTCAGTGGTGAGCGGGCAAGCGGAAATGATTCGATTAGGATTTATCGCCAACACAGCGAACCAGTCACACTAATGAGAGTCAGCAAACGCTATGCTGTAATGCATTAGAAGCATAGCAAAAGGCAGCCAGGGCGACACATACACCGGTCAGCTGGAGCCTTGTTTGTGTTGGAACAGAAATCTCACAAAAAGATAACCAGCCAAGGATCAGAGCCAGCAGCAGCAGCAGCAGGGCACCCATATCCCACCGAACCGGTACATCAAAGAACCGCCGAAAGAAAAGAAGAAAGAAACATCAAACGTGATGTCGAACTACCGGCCAGCGGCCCATTGAGGCCCCAAGCCGCGTTCGCGTTTATTTATTCCCAGCATATCTTTTGGCGGACTCCCACTGAAGCACATCATCCGTGACAGAAGAGCTGCTGCTGCTGCTGCTGCTGCTGCTGCTGCTAGAACTTCCGACGGAGCCATTTTTAATTGAGTCAAATTTAAATAAGTCGAGCGATTTTGCTTATGAATAATTCAGCCGCTTAATGGATGATTTCAGAACTTCAAACGGTAACGGATTGCGATTCCGGAAAGCGGATGGTCTTGTGGTCCTCCTGCATATCCCCGGCGGGGGGAGGGGGGGGGCGTTCGCGCGGAGCTCTCGAGGCGTAATTGAGAATTATGATTTCGTGGCACACTCGTGGCAGAAGTTTTAAGTTAGTTTTTCGAAGAGCCAGATGCAACCGTAAGTTTTGCCGTAGGCCAGATGCTCGAGAAGCTATCAATGAATGCTAATTGAGTGAAGCTTCCTCTCTCGGCTGTTCGGCTGAGGGATTTGAGATATTGTTCAGAGGCACTCTAAATGGTGCGGCGAAGAAGCAAAATGGTGACAGTAAGTGACAATGAAAGGTGCGCATAAGATGCTCTCATCACTGATGTGCACACTACTTTGAAAGATGGTTTCAATGCCCGTGGTATACGCAAATGCATCCTCACGTTGCCTACCATCAAGCAAAGGTACCAACCAACACGACACGATGACGGCATTTTTTTATGGTTTTTCGCATTACGTCGCATTCGGATGCGTACCGACCATTACGTCGTACCGGCACCATCGAACTGCAATAAAACGCATTATGAGCCGCATCGCGCGAGTAGCATGAAGAACACCCTGCCGAAGCCGAGAGAGGGCTTTCCTCCCGTTCCAGATCCGCATCGTATGGCGCAACAAATTTTTCACATTTACATTTCAGCATCAGTGCGCTCGATGTTCGCTGCTGTACTGTGGTGTTGTTCGCTAAACATTTTATGTTATTTTACGATTACAACTGGCGCAATGGCCCTGTTGTAGACGTGCGCTCGTGGGTGATGTGCAGTGCTGTGTGTTCTGGATTCTGAGCCCGCTGATGCCACACCAACAGAGCGAGTATGGATCCATCTCAGTACTTCGGTTCCGAAGATGCTGCAGCAGCAGCAGCATCAGTGGTGGTGGAAGAGACGAAGCGGCAGAAACCCCAAAAGCCACCGCTCAACAACATCACCAAACACCTCGAGCCTTCAGCTGTTGGTGGGGTGTTGCTGTTGCTCCAGCTGGCTTCTGTCGACGTCTTTTGCTTTTATATTTATTCCCCCCCCCCCCCCCCCCGCATATACCCGCTATTTCGCTCCATTAGTGATGAATAATTTATGTTGCACAAACATTAGAAATACAGCAGGCACACCGCTCTTTGGATTGCTGACTGCTGCTGCTGCTGCTGCTACTGCTGCCATTCGGAAACAACAGATGCCCTCCCTTCCCCTTGCCTCGTCGCCTTCGAGCGTCTATTTCCGGTGTATCCGGTGTACTCACTTCCCGTACTTGGGGGGAGAAGGAGGTGCGAGCAGGGTGGCAAATGGCGTTGCACGTGGCACGTTTGACAGGCGACAACACCGAATGTGGTTTGCTTCATTTGCAACGTCTTGGTGTGGTGGCCATTTTGGGTTGTCATTTCCCGTTGAATGGATCCTTGCCTTTTCCCTGATCAGCGCTCGATGGGCGGTTATACTATTTTGTTGAGGGGGTTGGTTTATGAAAATTGGACCATTTTCATTTGTTCGTTAGGATTTATTGGCTCTCGAACAAATGGGTATTGCTTACGTCATCCCAATGACAGATGATAGCCGACTAGAATACAATGCAGTTCACGATCCCTCTTTGGCTAATATTGTTATTGTCAATTCCATACATTTTGTAGCAGCAGCAGACGAACGTTTCTCTTATTGGTTAATGCTCGCTAAAAATATTGTTTGACAGAGCAAACTGGATGGATAGAAACGATGGAGAGACAAAACGACCATCGTCCTTGATTTTTTTTCCTCATCGCAATGATTTAAAGAACTGTTCGATAAGCGGCTTAATGTTGTTGCGCCAATAATATTTTCCCGGAAGCCTTACCATTCGATACCATTGATTCAGATCAACGCATTTCATTTTCCACGGAACCAATCCCCGCGGTAGTACATTTCTGTGGTCATCAATTAAACCGCGCAGTTCCGGGGTTTTCCAGCAACACATATCACACTCCTGCATGAGCGCGTGCGTGTGTGTGTGTGTGCCGCGATTTCCCAAAGTGTGAATAATTACTGCGATGGAGAGCTGATTACTCACAAATAAACGCACGCGGCCACCACCGTCAACTCCCACCCATGCACGCGACATACACACAAGCAAGATACACCGCAACAGCACTTTGCACACAATTCGCCATTACCATTCTTGTCACACGAAC
>NC_064874.1:86839401-86846901 GCF_943734745.1 Anopheles darlingi
AATAAATCTGCCAGATTGGTTTCATCAAGAGATTCCCGGAATCGTTTCTCGGTTGTCGATTGAATGGTCTTCGGCGAATGGGCCTCGTCAAGGATGAGAACCAGCTCCCCTCAGACCAACTTAAAACTCCCTCTCCATCTCCTGCTCCATCCTAAAACAGACCCACAATTATTCCGAGTCCAATTTCTCCGCATTCATTTGCGTTCCCTTCCCGGACCCTTCCCCCAAAAACCCAGGGGCGAAACCTGCTGCTGATTGGTATTCTCTGCACCCCGGGAAATCCAATCAACAGCTCAATTTCCACACATCTGCAGCACTAGCAGCAGCAACAGCAGCATCAGCATGTATGGCCGGCTGAAGGATGCTGAGGCATTCAGCAATAGCAGCAGGAGCAGCAGCAGACGCAGCATTGGAGAGCGCTGCAGAGCTCATTAATTATGGTTTGTTTTCCATTTTCTTCGACTAATTGCCGGCTGCTGGCTGCCGGCTGGCTGGTTCCCCGGGAAAGTAGGCATTAGTTCCGGTGTGCACATTCTGCTGTGTGCGTGTGCTCGCTGGAATGGAAATGGAGGAAGCAAACAACAACAAAAAAAATGGGAGGCAAAACCTAATTGCTGGAGGGTGTTGCTGTGATGAAAAGTGCAGCCTTATCGTCGGTCGCACAGAGACGACAAACCATTAACCATTAATTTCTTTACTCCCACTCCTCTCCGCGCCAAGCTGCACCGGGTTGCATCGGGTTAAGAAAGGTGCATATCCGGCAGTCGTCTGCGTCATCGTCGGCATCTGCTGTGTGCAGCGGGTGTATCGTGCGGTTTCTGGTAGCTGACTTGCGGTTTTCGGGAAATGACTGCAGCAATGCCTTGAATGTCTGTATCGTGTGCGGTGCTGCGGTTGATGTGACAGCATTTCCGCTCTGGAATTGCTTCCGAAGCAAAATGGTGAGCTTCACCACCAACGAGTCACTCCGTCGAGAGCTTCTCTCGGTTGGTAGGTTGGTCCGAGATTAAACAAGACGCCCATCGTGCGATGACAATTTCATTACATCGCTTCTGCCCCACTATAGAAACGTTCCGGCCGCATCAGGGCTCGAAAGGACTTCAGTAAGCCATTCCCGCTTTGATCGTTGGATCATCCCCTTCCCCCGTTCGCCGGAGAGCTGAACGATTTTATTAAGAATAATCCTCCTCACACGGACCTCCGGTCCCGTGGTTCGTGGAGGAAACTAATTTAAATGTAAATCAAGACAAATCATCAATCCAAATGGATCAACCGAAAGTGACCGACCGAGAGCACGCTCTCTCTGTCTCTCCATCTTCTGCTAGCCCGCTTCTGAGCCCAACACAAACGCCTTTTTATTTAACATTCATCGCACAAGGACAATTACTGGGGCTCTCTGTTTCTGCTGGCTGGCACACGCTCCTGGCTCCAATCGCCTTGCTTGCTACAGCTACTACTACTAATACTACTACTGCTACTGCGTGTCTTGTCTTCGTGCCCATCGTTGGGGACGATCCTGTTTCGCTGGCGACAAACCAACGCGGCCGCCTTGTCGTCGTCGTCGTCGTCGTCGAACGATGGTCGAGCCGAGGGACACAAAGTTCGATATAAGAGCCATAAAATGTAATGAACTTTTTTCTTATTTTTGCAAACCATCCTCCAACCCCGCCTCTCTCTCCTCCGTACCCCCCCCCCCCCACCAGTCGAGGACAATTGTACAAATCCAGCATTGGCGCCATCTTGATGACTTCATTCTCCGATTCGGACCATCAGTCTGGAGCATAGACACATGAACTGTATGTGTGTGTGTGTGGCTGGCGCTGTACTAGCGGCATTCGATCCCCTCCCAAAAACTCGTATCTCGACTCTAGCGAGTCCCCGGGTCTCTGCTGATACCGATATACCCGCTTTCTCGTTTGATTAGTTCGCCGAACAAAATCAATAAAAACCCATTCCCCAAGTACGTGATAATCGTTGCGATTGCTCGGTGCCCTCGGGGAGTGGGCAAACTATTCAACCATTTAACTGCCATAACCATGCTTTTGGGAACAACTAGTTTTTTGGGACAGTGCGACCCTGTGAGCACCCGGAGCCGCCATTCTATGTTGCAAAATAACACCCCCCGGGGGGAGGGGTTTGTGCCCGATCAAACAATCTCGTAAAATAATATGATCCCCGGGATGATATCCATTGGCGAGATCGTGATATCAGCGAAACAGAAACAGGTTATGAAGAAGAAGACATACACCACCAGCATAAAATGGGACTGTTTATGTCGCTGAACCGAAAACAATTGTTTTGCGACTTTTTGATTGAAAACGTCAAGCATCTTCTGCTTCTCGTGTAATGACCCCCCGTTTGGAATGCTACTTACTTGCCCTTTTCCCACTCAGTATACAGTTTTCGTGCAACAAACATCGCAACATAATTTCTGACAGGGATGGCATTTGAGAAGGATATATACGGGCTGTACGGCCTGGTACGGAATCATCGTCACAAAACGGATCGTTCAGGCTGAGCAACCAACCGACGGCCTTTCGCTCTAATACGAGAAAGGACGAAGAAGACGACGACGACGACGATGATGACGACGACAACGCCGCAAGTGCTCGACCGTAACCGAAAGGACGATAGCCAGCTGGCTAGTGTAACGAACCTTCACCACCACCGACGTTAGCCGGTTGAGTTTATTGGTTTGTGTAATCCGAAAGATTCAAATTAAATTGCTCAACCTCATCTTCTCCCTTTCGGCGGGCGGATCTTCTTGGAGGTCGGTTCGTCGGTCGGTTGCTCGGTCGGTCGCTCGGTCGTTCTGGTGCCGGAGTGGGAGGAAAGTTGCTGTCGCTCGCTCAGCGCTCGACCACCCCCCTCGCCGGTCATTGGCGCAAAGTTGCTCTCTGCCACACTGGCACAAGAGCACATGCAAAGGCGTTCAAATCCTTGACTTTTGCTTTTGCTACAATCCAACAATGCTGCAGCAGCAAAGGTTTCCCTTCCAATGCTCGTCGACGTCTTATATGGTACGGGGAAAAACCACACGCATTACGAAGAAACTTTCTAGAAACTGGATTTCCACAAACCGTAGTCCCATATTCCGGACCGTGTCCGGAGTGCTGACCGCAAACAGTCACTGTATTTACCGAGAGTGTACCGACTGCAGGCACGCCGGAAGACGAGTAACCGCATGCAGTGTAGCAGCAGCAGCAGCAGCAGTAGCTCGGTCTGATGTATTGCATCGTGTTGGTTAGATGATTTCGGTTCATTACGTCTTGGGCGAAGATGCTGCAGAAGTTCTGCCACAGCTCGGATCGGTGTTTTGGCCATTTCTACAAAGTTTGGTTAACTTATTGTGTTATTACAAATTTGATTTGGGATTAAACGTTGTCATGTTGCAATCAACTTCCTCCACAAACAGTCATTTCTCAAAAAATTCTATTCCCAGCGCATAAAACACAAACTCGAGTGTCTTTTTCGTCACTCATCGCGCATTGTTGCTCTTGGGACACTAAGGGGCGTACGCTATAAACCACCGCATAAAACCACTACCACTGATCGTTGGAGCGAAACTCCCAAGAGGCTAAGCTCAAAAATTCTTCAAAAGACAATAAAATATGTCTCTGGTTGGGTGGTCCGCACTTCGGTGCTCGGCTCTATTATTTATCGAGCCTCGAGGTCTGTAATCTATTGCTTCGATGAAATGGCTCGGCAGCGCACGACAGTCTCCTGTGTGTACGCGCGCGTCTGTATGTGTGTGTGTGCGTGATGGTAAGGCTTTGTGTGATGCTCACAATCCCCGGATCACGTTGCGCTGTCTGAAGATGAAGTGAGTGAGAAAGTTTTTCCGGCCGCTTCCAAACACGCCTCGAGGCCCCCCTTCAATTGTGTGTTCCCGTCATCCGCCTTTGCCCGGCCACAAAATTGCTCCCCAAGGATGCGAGATGCGCAACTTTGGACGCGGCCATCGCCAAACCACTCCCGGAACTGCGACAACCGCGTTGATGCCGGTGCACGAATTACAATAGCTGCAGTTCTGCCCCGGTTCACCGCCCGTGTCGTGGGGGCCTCGTCGCTTTTCATCCAATCGAAACCGGCCGGATCCGGTCCGGAATGCGGTATGTGGCCCGGTGCCAAAATGGGCGTTCCGGGCGCGTTGAGGTCAACTGCTAGTTGGAGCAAATCCAAGATCACACGATGGAGGATAAGAGGCTCAGCGTTCCGGAACGCATCACACCAGCACCAGGGCCATCGCTTTGTTGCGCACCGCTCTCTATTTAGAACTCTTTGCGTCATCCCGAATGCGCTCTTCGAGGATTTGTTCCATTGAATTCAAAGGCGAATAAACTCACCCGGGTATAAGTGCAAAATTCTCACTTTTATGCTTAAGGTTATGATACTAACCCAACTTCTCGTGCGCAGCGAAACAAACGCATCTAAACGATATTTGAATGAGGCAACAGGACATAAAACTACAACAAACTGCAGCTGTCACGCCATACGCTGGCCCGGAAATCGATCTCTTCCCCTTTTTCCGAACCGTAAATCCATCACCGAAAAACAGTGAAATGACACGACTGTATCGGTGTCGAAATGCGAATCGACATGCACTCGTCGTGGTTGTGGTGGTGATAGTGAATGCAACGAGAGGAGGAGGCAAGAAAACCGTTATCTCGCCTCCGATGGCACCTTTTCGGCACCGGCGAACCGTCCTGCTGTCCGGCGGTTCTATCCATAAAAGAACCATAAATCCTTCGCCAGTACCCCATCACCGTCATCACCATAAATTCATCTCGCACCACATGCGCCACATACCACACGGAGGCCGGGTCCGTGGAAACTCGGAATCGCATTTCCGAGAGCGCTACCCTGGCATGCACTTACTGCACACACACTGAGCCGTGTTCACAGACCATAATGAAGATGATACCTGGAACGTGACCTAGCGGGTTCCATAAACAAATCGGACTCAAAATCGGACACTCGGACTTCGTGGTCGTGAATGTGGCAAAAGTACGCCATCCCGCCATTGCCATTCCGAGCTTCCGGTGCGGGTGGTAAGGGGAAGGGGCGAGGGGGTGGTCGATAGTGGGTCAGCAGGATTAGCAATTTGCTGTTTATCTTTCGAAATGCCCTTAAGCCCGGTCCCGAGTTTTCCGGGGCGCGCTTGCAGGTCGATCGGTGTGTGTGTGTGTTTGTATGTTCGAAGCTATCGATATGTCTGCGAAAGCCCGGACCGAATGGCCATTCAAATGTGTTTATTTCATTTGGGATTTTGCGTAAAAAAGGATACCTCCAGATAGGCGTGAGTGTGTGTGTGTTTGTGTGAATCTCGGACGATCACAGCTCACTGCTTCCGGGGTAGGAAGGCAAACGAAGATAGGGGCGGTGTGAGTTATTGCCATCGGTATCGGCAACATTCGCAGACGCTGATGGCGATGCTGGCCCCGACCTAAAAAGTGCATTAGCGATGCATCCGTTGGGGGTCATGTGGAATCTAATATCCTTGGACAACGACGGCAAAAACTCATCTCGTGTTGTTCGGTTGTTCGCAGAAAAAAAGACCTGCACCATTGGGAAGCCATTTGTTTCGAGAAGGATATGAACTCTCGAAGAACTACTCGATGAAGCGACTGTGATAAGAGTACCGAGTTACCGGTCGAACCAGTCGTTCGTTTCGTTCGCAACAAAAATGCTTTGATCGAAAACTTTATCTTGATTTTGCAAAATACTATTGTTTAAAGAATATTTTTGAAGCAGCTCCACTAACTTTGTAGAATTAGCGTCAACGGAAACTTATTAAACATCCAAACAGCTATCCAAAAAAAGAGTCCACAATTGTATACAAAAATATGAAAATTAAAAACTAAAATTTTAATTCTACAATTTAAAAAAAAGCGACGACTTTAAAGAAACCATTAATTTTCATGTAACTAATGGTCTGATCAGTACGTTTCATGAAAAGTAATAGTGTAGAACACAAAAGATTTTAGCGAAAATCTTTTTTTCGAAAATGAAACAAAGAATGTGACGAAAGAATTTTATAATCCAAGTAACGGTTGAAAATGTATTTCAACAGCTAAAGGTTTATCGGAAAAAAAAACAGTAAAAAGGCGCCCCTGTTACACCTTCAAACCGAGTTTGCACACCCAAGAACGGGTCTTTGGGTTACGAAAACATCAGCTCTGCTCAGCATTAAGCTATCCGAGCGATCGAATGGTTTCAGTTTTCACTTCACTCACCTACTCTGCCATCATTCTTCACATCCGAATGATAAACCGAAAGCAAGCTGAGACCGTTCGCTGTCGTCCTTGCACAGTGTGACAAACCGCCTGTGCTCGATCGATCCGACGACCAAAGTTTATGTTTATTTTACCATGAATATATTGTCCCTCCCCGTGGGACCAAAACCGATACGTCGGGTTGAAACACATTTTTCTATGGAAATCTTCACCACCTGGGACCACCACCACCAACCCATTTGGTGAGGGGACTTGGGCACGTTGCACTTCGGTGAAGATGGTGATAGATGCTGCCCCAAGATGCTGCCCCATTTCACAGGATGGCAGAGAACACACACCCAAACACACACACACAACACTCTCTTGCATCTATTTATTTTTCAATTCTCAGCAAAACCAACCAAACCAATCCTCCATCCCCCATCGATCTCGGGGAAAGCCCCGAAAATGTCCTGCACTTTGTGGTGTCACCCTGTCCTCAATCGCTCCAACCCTTCTTCTCGATCGGATCGAACTCTTTGACCTTTTCTAGCCCACACCCCACCGGTGGGATTGCCGATGGCGATGGCGTGCGAACTTATGCATTACGGACACGGCCAAGGCTTTTCCTTTTACGCCTCTGACACAATGTCGACCGATGTCGGCCACCACCGATAGTAGCGGCATGTTATTGTCTTGCGAGACACATTTATTTGTCTTGGGACCCACACACAAACACACAAACACACAAACACACATACACATACACGGGTAGCGAGTCGCCGAAAATCTATTAAACCGAATTTGTGTTTGCATTGGAAATTGAGCCCCTACATTCCCGCGTCGGAAGCTCCAGAAGGCGAACAGTACGATGGCCTCTCTACCTGATCCCTTTCGGTGTTTCGGGGTTTCACTTCGGGAAGTTATTTTATTTGTCTGCTCCAGTTCTGTTCTACAAGTCTCGTGCGCAGACAACCGGACGTGAAGCTCCGGAGGCTCCTGAGGGACATTTTTTGAACAAAATTTATATCCCCGAGAGCGTAGTTCCGAGTCCGTTCGTTCTTGCTTGCTGCACTGCTGTAGTGGAGCAGCGTTGCAAATGTGTGAACGACGACGATCGCGAACCAATAGCGACGAATCGAAGCAACAATCTGGTTACCGTGAAGCTCAAATGGAATGGATACATCTTCGATTTCCGGTCGATGGACGCGCACGCTGCTAGTGTGGAATGTGAAATGGTGAAACGCGAGCGCACTTCCGTTCCGTTCGTGGAGTGGAATCGCCT
>NC_064874.1:86851901-86854401 GCF_943734745.1 Anopheles darlingi
AGCAAACAAGCAGCCAAAGTATAATTCTCCTGCATCCCTCCGCTCGACCCCTTAACAGAACGGTCACAATGTCGATGATTCCCGTGGCGAGGACTGGGAATTGAAAATTGGAATTTATAGTTGGACGGTTTTGACAATAGCCAGCCACAACAACAAACGGCAACAAAAACAACAGCAACAGCCCAACATGATTACATTTCAGATTAGCAAAGTGCGTTCCGCAAATGGTCGCCCTTTTTGGTTCCAAAACCAAACCAATCCGAGGCCGGCGGTGATGCTACAATGTGCCCAACATGCTGCTGCCGGGGAGGTTTTGCCGATTTGCCGGAAGCCTAGTTTAACCCAATTGCAAGATATAATTGAGTTTCACTTATCAGATTGTGTATTGCGGGCGAGAGGGTTTGAGGTGAGCTTGGCACGAAATGGCCGGATTGGTTGCAATGCCTGCAATGCCCGACGCATTGATGCGGATGCGGATGACCCCAGGAAAAAAAAGTGTTTTAACCTCTTTTATCAACAAAACCGACACTTTATCGATCTTAATTTGAAAGGAAAAATTGCAGTGGTGCACGAGTTTCGATTAAATAACAGAATCGAATCGAACATTAGGCACGTACCAGGTAGAGTTATCATTGGTTGGTATCGGTTCCAAGCAGGGAAACAACAATTATCGATACCGAAGGTGGGTTGGTGGTGTAACCGATCCGATAGCAAAACCACAACGACAACCTCTTGGCCACAAGTACACATGTTTCGCTGAACACACATACCACAGGAGCAACATGCCACAGCGTGGGCAGCATTTTTCGCTCATTTATCTTTTGGTTTAATTTCAGAAAAATACAACCTCACCACCAGGTCGTCAGTGGCTCTCACGTTGCCGTTGGAATGTTCATCGTCTCCATCGTCTCTGTCGTCGACAACCACGAACAGCATTATCTTGCACATTTTCGTTGCATGCGTTGCACGGGGCCAAATGGTGCTCGAAGAAGCAAACTTCTCGAAGTACAGTAGTGCCTAGTGCTGCCGAGACTACCTTTTACGTGTCGAAGCGAAGCGAGAGAAACCACATCCTACACTCCACATTCGATGGCGACCGGCGACCGGCGTTGAGGCGTGCTCGCGAGCGCACGTGTGACAAGCGATAATTAAGTTTCGACTTTCCGCTTCATGCAACGCAACAGTCGCCATCACGCCCGAGATGCCGAAGGAGAGAAAGAGAGAGAGATAAGGGAGAGGAGGGGTGGTGGTAAACAATATACTTTACGTTGGTCACCCCCTGTGCTACCGCGGTGGTTTCACCTCCTTTCACGGTGCGATAAGAGAAAAGTTCATTTTCCTTCACTGCACCCGCATGGCGTGCAACCTGGGGAAAGGGGGTGTGTTAGGGGAAACTTTTGCCACAAACAACCCGCTCCCCGGACACCCCACTCGAGCGAGCGTCCCCCGTCCGTCGAGTTCGTCAGGCATCGGGTTTTATGATCTTTCGCTGCCTGGACTGACTTCCCCCGCATGGTTGCTGCTCGTGGTATGTGAGTTGACACATTTTTCCTCGCTCACACACACACACACACACTCACACAGACAGAAACACACCTGAAGACACCTGAGGGGATGTCCTGGACGATGCGGGCCCTAACCACCACTGCACCGCCACTGCAAGATGAAACGCATTCCAACGTGCTAAGCGAGCATGAACGGAGTGAATGTGAAGCCATGCCCGGTGGCCCGTTGGCCACAAAGACGTACAAGACGATACCGAGCCCCCACGCGACCGGACGCAACCCCCTTTTCGCTGGCTTCCTTCCGGAAAATGCGGAAAACAAATAAAACTCGCCAAGTCGTAAATTAAGTTGCCCGCCACATACACAGCATTAGGCCCGGGTGTCCGGGGGTGTCCCCCCCGTGAGGCCGTGAGCCCGTGCGCAATCACTACCGGCACAAGAAGGTGTCGAGGAGGTCCTCTGGCCTACCTTACTCGCTCGCCAGGTGGTTCCCCGGGAGGTCTCGCAGGAACATGAAGCGCAGGTTGCTGAGTTATGGCGAAGCCTTCGGTTACCTGGTTGCTGGTGCTGTGCGGTGGTGTGCATACACCAAGGTGCATGTTATACAGACCCTTCTTCTTGGGGTTTCTCGTGGATGCTTTCACTCTGCATCTTTTCTTTTTCCTCTGTTTCCAACCCAGCACATTACTCACCGCAGACCAGCAGCCCGCAGATTGCTTTCGTCGGCTACCCAAGGACATGTACAGCGTAAGTGGCGCACAACACGGCACACACACACACACACACAAACGCAGCAGCCTCCGTGGCAACCGTGGCGACTGGCGACAAAATTGCTTACCCCGCTTTCGAGAGGGTCCCGGAAAATTCATCCAATTAATCTAAGAAATAACGATCTTAATTACATTGCACCAGCAGCAGCGACGGCAGCGATGGCTACGGGACCGGAGCGCTCGCAAACCAATCAATTTGTATTTTGCTCATCGTGCGCCATTTTA
>NC_064874.1:86859401-86861901 GCF_943734745.1 Anopheles darlingi
GCGATGGCCGATTGGCGCTCCTTCCACCCTTGAACCCTTGATTGAGGTTGAAGAAGGGGTTGAATTGAAACCTAACCTCCCCACCTCTGCACCAACGTTCGCGCTGCTGCACCATCACTATCTGAGTCAACGATCGCACCAACAACCTTTGGCGTGAACTTTGTGTGTGTGTGTGTGTGCTGCTTGTGGAGTAGTCCTTTGAACTCGCGCGCGTACCGTTAGGATGCTGCGCCCATTCTTCATCTACGTCCAACGCTCGATTGCATCCACACCACACTGGCCAATCGAACGGAATCACTCTTGATTTTTTACGCACACCGAACACCGAACATAGAACATCAGCTGCAACCATCATCGATACTCATAAATCCCACGCCGTAAATTACCCATTAAAAAGCGATAAAAATGTATCATCGAAGTTTGAGAAGCGGTGGAGGGAGGCGGGTGGAACAAATAAAAATAGCATTATTGCCCCTGACCATCGGGGCATTCCACCACCGCACGTCTTCCAGCAAGTAGCTGGAGCACCAGAAGAGCGAGAGCTTCTTTTCGATCGACTTGCCCTCAAAAGGAACCTCTATGACAACCAGGCCATCGATGCCGAACTGGAGCCAATTCCGGAATCATTAAAGAAATGAAAGAAAAATTGCCATAATAGTATGACTTATGATCGCTTTTCCCGCCTCCTGTTTGCCACTCGGGTTTGTTTGCGCTTGCCTTGGCAGTAGAGAGCAGTAGAGCTGCTGAAGGAGCGGGAGCGCTTATCATCGCTTGGCCAGAGATGCACGGTTCAATAGTTCTCTCCTTGTTGGCGTTAGTTCCTTCCACCATCTATCGAAGAGATGCAGATCGTTGGCCACTATTAGAGTTGTTCGAGTTGTTTTATTGGCCAGCGTTCGATCGGGCACAATGGACGAGTAATCGAGGCGAGGTCTAGAAAAGGTTAGATCATTTTACAAAATCGAAAGACTTGTAGGTCAATATTTCAATATTTTGAAGTCGTTGAATAATATCGTTCTAGTACAAATAATTATTGATACTCCTACCCTTGACGTCACGATCGAACAACTTGAAGCAACTTCCGCCGCATTATTGACGCAATGAAATGTAAAATGGACCATCAAACTCTGTCGATATCGCTATCCGGCAGCAGAATCAATTTTAATCCGAATTGCCCGAAGCCTCACGAACAGTTTCATCCCCTTCACCCCTATTCGACAACACCCTCGGGACTGTTTAAGTACAACTTTTACTGGAGATTTTTCACGGGAAACAGCGCATTCCAACGCACTCGAGCACCCACTTGAGGCAAACGCAAGGAATGACGTCAGAAAAAAATGGATTCCACCAAACTTCCACAGCCTACTTCCGGTGGAGGCGCCAGTTCCCCAGTGCCACGTGGGTATAGCACGTTCCATTCGGAAACTTTCCTCTGACGCGCAGATTACTTTCCGAAAGTAGCCTTCATGCCGTTTTTTATGAGTATTTGAAAGATTTCATTACGCTAGCCGACGGCGTCTGCTGGCTCGCCTCGGCTGACCAATGGGATGTGTTGATGCCAAGGGAGAGCAAGTCAAATGAAACCAAAAAAAAAAGAAAAAATACCGAAAGAAAACGATGCTAAAGCAGCTAGTGGCGGTGATGGAAGTATCTTTCAACATTACTTTCCATTTGGCCTCCGGGCAGCGCTTACAACGTGAGGTCTTGGCTTCTGTTTGCTCCTTCCTTGGCACTTGGTTTGAGCCGTGCTCTGTTAACCTTTTTTTCCTTTTCGGTGAGCCAAGCGACCGATGAACGAGGAAAGAGCACAATAGAGAGAAAGAAAGAGAAAGCGCGATACCGAACAAAAAAATTACTAACAAATCTGTTCATAAAACAGCATAAAACTCGTAAATATTATGCTCCCGCTCCACGAAGAAAGTGTACCGCAGGTTAATTGTGGGCCTTGGCTGGCTGGCTGGCCATTCGCAGATAGTGAAGCCGGTGATGCCATAAGAACGTGTCCGTTCGTTCTGAAACTCCCTTTTGGTTTTGGTGGTCCGAAGAAGCCCGAGCCTGATGGTCTGTTGTGTATGTGTGTGTGTGTGTGTGTGGAATTGCCAAGGAACACAACGCATCACCCTTTGCCGTTGCTGGACGATGAAACCGTTACCGAACCGGCGGTTAGAACCGGGTATCTCCGGTACCGACACCGACCGACAACGGGTGCCAAGTGTGTCCGCACCGCAACGTTCGGTATGGTGATAAAAATTAAATAAACATCCCACAGCGTATCTATTCCACATTTTCGGCAAAACCAGCACCAGGAGCAGGAGTAGCCGCTACCTAACCACCAGACCACCAGACAAATGTTTATGTGGGCGATAAAAATAAATATTTGATTCGTGGAATTCGTTGGCCGGTCCTCGCAAGCGTGGCACGCGTTTTTCCACCCCTATGAATGGGTTGGCTCGTTATGCGTATGTTAAGCATACGGTCTGAGCCCGCTTTCTATTGTTTC
>NC_064874.1:86866901-86871901 GCF_943734745.1 Anopheles darlingi
GACGAGCACAACAGTAGTCAAAGAACTAATCGGCACTCGCAGGGCAGGGCTGGACCTGAACCCAAGAAGTCCCGCGAATAGAAGAACTCCCCTCAATGACTTGGGTAAAAGTTTTTCATTGGATTCTACTTTCCAATTTCCATCTTTTAGTTGACCCTCCAAAAGCATTACTCTCCCCGGTCGCTGGTTGGAAGAAGTTTCGGTTTTTTTTTCTTGTTGCTTTTGTTGCTACCATTACTCGTCGGTACTCTCTGGCCTCCAAATCAACTCCTGTGTGTGCAGTGTGCAGTGCAGAAAGGACCGAACAGTGAGTTTTGAATAAAATAATCAAGTTGATTACAGGTCTTATTCAGAGTCCGCCTCTCGAGTCCGACCGCCCGGCCGCCTGCCTGCTGCCACCGCTGTATGATGACGAGTGGAGTGACGAGCGACGAGTACTTCTCGGGTTCCATGCAAATTTTTGAACTAAAACCATGCCATGCCAGGTTGCCAGCGAGCAAAGTCTCGTTGCGGCGTTGAGTTGCAGTATATTATTATGAACTCTCGATGAAAAGGATTCGCTCATCAAGAGCGAGAGCGAGAGGGCGAGCAGTGGTGACGGAGAAGGGGACCAGTCACACATACACACACACACACACACACATCTACATACCCACCGAAGGTACAAGTGGTGTAGGACAAAGGCCAGCATAATTACAGCGAACGTGGTGAACGACGTGAACGAAGTGAAATGCTGAAATGTCGTCGGCCCCTTCAGCAGCACCCGCAACGGCGATGACCTATGATTAAATGCTGAGCGCTGAGGTTCGGAGTGCTCTCTGTGCTCCGGTTACACACCTTTTGCCACTGGAGTTTACAAATAGCGTCGGTGAACATCGCCGAGTGGGCTTATGTGTCAAGCGGCAGCTTAGAGGTTCAGGTGACGTGGTACTACAGCAGGTCACCTGCCAGTATGCTGCGTCCGTACAAGTCGTACTTAATTAGCACATTCGCTGCTGTTAACGCTGGCTCTCCCCGATGGCAGTTGCATCGCAATTGGAGATTTTCTTCGGCAACACAATAGGAAGAAACAATTAGTTCGCCATCGCATTTGAAGAGCTCTCTATTATTACGGAGTTGGGGAAACTGGGTGCCATTGCCATCCAAAACCTATTAAAACAATCGAACTGGAAGCTCGTTTCTTGAAAAAGAATTGCAATTGTTGTCAAAATGAGGTATCAACATGAAATCAATTCTCGAAAAGTGCTAGAATAATACAATGACCTTAAATGAAGTGGCAAAATTATCAAAAAGGATCCTTCAAACAGAAGAATTGTGCAATGTTTCGCATCAAATCACATTTAGTAAGACCAATAGAAGCTCAGCACGCAGCGTGTATCTGTATCTCGTGTCCACATGTTGGACAAAGGATCCAGCGTACACCTCGCTCGGTCTATCCAGAACCAACGGCCGAACTAATGAATGGAAAAAGTCAAAGTTCTGTCCATCGTCTCTCCGCATTTTTTTTGTTTTTTCGCAAATGTCTCCCTGGGGGCCTAATTAAACATGTAGCTTGAAAGCATAAAGTCCGTGACCCCCCCAAACAATCCGCTGGCCATTCATCGGGTGTCCGGAACGAACGGAACGGAACGGAACCAAAAGCGAAACGAACAAAACCTCAAAACCCATCCCGCCGCTGCTACGCCGCTGCTCGGTCACTGTCATAATGCGCAATTTGTGGCTCCGCAGTGTCTCACTTTATGTCACCTCAGGGGCAGGAGGCGCACAAGCCAACGCACAAGGTAACATGTCGCTTGGGTTCACCCCGAAATGAATGATTTTCGGAAGCACAGCAGCAGCAGCCTCCAGAAGCACACTCGGCCGACCACTACCATCAGCACCAGCGACACCACCACGAGTCACGATAATCCAATAGATGGCATGTGTGTGTGTGTGTGTGTATTGCATGTATTTTTAAGCCGCGGAACTGCTCCCAAACTGTAGGCCCTCCACTCCCTCTGCGGACGGCCATTGGGGAGAGGTGAGCAGCCATTTTTTCATCCATCCTCCAGGGAGTGAGCGATCTCCGGTTTGGGAGCGGCCTTTGAATAAGCCGCTCTGGTGTGCTTCTCGCTTTTGCATGCCCAACAACAAACATGCCAGGACGGCTCGAGGTTGAGGTTCAATCGCCTCAGGGGTTGCGTCGACGGTGACGGTGGTCTTCGGTGCTCGACACACACACACACACACGCGCGCGCTGTGACTGCGGCAAACCAACGAACTTTACCAAACGGACCTCCTCGCCGGAAGGGATGCAAACCACAGATGAACGATGAAAACGCAGGACAGGGTTGTGGCCGCAACGAGCAACAACAGCAGCAACAACAAGAACACCGAAAAATAAGCTGTTGCCACATATCCTCTGGGATGCAGCAGCAGAAAGAGGAGGAGGAGGAGAAGAAGGAGAAGAAGCAGAAGGAAAAGTAGAGGATTTGCCGCACCGAGCAGCAAAACAGCAATCATCAGACGAGCATCAGAAGCTCCCCTTGGCCCAACGTTCCCCAAAAAGGCCATAATATATTTTGTTCATGCATGAGTAGTGGTGGTGGTGGTGCCATATAGTCACCGCAAAGCGCGTGAGCGCCATAGCAACCCGCATGAGTGCTCGGAAAAGCGGTGTCCTCTCTTCATTTGTTCGCAACCGACACGACCGGAGGCTGTTTTCCGTCCGTTCGTTGTTTTTTTTCAACCATTTTTCCCAAGTTTCCCAAAACCCATTTTTGTAGCGGTTTAAGAAAGCATTTTCGAATGCAATTTCGGGCCCGGGATTAGCCCTTTCTTTACTCCACCCCGCGAGCTATTGTTTGACGGGTTTTTGACTATTCCGGCCAGCATCCGGTGGCCAGAACCGGATTCAACAGATGAGCGGCACTCAAAATTCAATCCGGCAAACGGTCGTTTTTATTTCATGTTTTGAAAGCTCCACGCGCTGCCGACGAAAAAATATGCTGTCCAATAGCATCCATCTCCACGCTAGACAGAGCATTAATAGTCACTCAACATTGACAGGTATACCGTGCCCAATGGCCACCGGCTGGTTAGGAGATCGTATGACCGGATGTTCCCGGCCGGAGAAATGTGAAACACTACACGTCGAGCCACGGGCACAGCCCTTCGTGTGCTTCGTGTGTTGGCCATGTATGAAATAAGCACTAAATCTGTAATTGACATAAATCAAAATCACCTCCCCCTCCCACTGGGGTAGGCAGGCCAATGCACACCATCGGGGCCGGGCGATGGCCGAGCACATCATCCATCATTCCGCTTCTGGACAGCGAACAGCAAGCTCTCGATCAGGCTCGGCCGCACGTGACTCCATTCGAAAAGGGAACATAAAGAAGGAAAGAGAGAGAGAGAGAGAGAGAGAGAGAGAGAGAGAGAGAGAGAGAGAGAGAGAGAGAGAGAGAGGGAGGGAAAGGGATCCCCAAAAAAAAAAGCACCGACGGTGCACCGACCGATCTAGTATGTTGGTGGTGGTGGTGGTGGTGTCCAACCCTAACCCGGATGTGGTTAAATCGATCAAAATTGAAAAATCGAAAACCGTGTCTAAGCGCCCGCGTTCCGGGGCAATGGTCGCCGGGAAGCAGCACGTCAAACGGCGTGCCGTGCCCTTCCTCGAAACCTGGAAGCTGGTCGGGGGTAAAATGCAAAATGGAAGCGATTAAAATTCACGTGACAATCATTCATTAGCCGTGGCCACACGGGGCGAAAACTCTAGCGCAAACGAAAAAATTAATGCCAAAACATTTACGCTTGCCGTTTACATGCTGTCAAACGATTATAGGTCCGTGGAGCGTAAAACCTAGAGTAAAAGCTGTTTGCAAACGGAAGGGCTCGCAATATGTTCTATTTGTGGTTTACATTGATAGATAGTGATCATTGCTAGTGTGTTCAATCCTTTTCTTCCACAAAACGATTTTAATTTCCTCAACCCGGCCACGTAAACATATCGAAGCGTAAACGATTTGGCATTAATTTGTAAATTTGCGCGCAAATTTTCGCTCCGTGTGGCCACGGCTATTGCCAGATTGATTGAAGTTTCATTTTCCGGCAGACCGCTCGCGCGTGTGTGTGTGTGTCAGGATACACCACTCGAACTATCCTCACTGCTGGTGGTCCTGGAATGTGTGGTCAGATGTGTCTGTGTGTGTGTGGGATGGTACAACGATCCCGGTATTCCTGCTCTACAGCATCGAGTGAGCTGAATGGTGGAACTATTACGGTGGATCCATTTATCATATTGCTAGCAGCGCTCTTTACGAGCCCGGTATATTGATTTCCCCGTGAAACGATATTCTATCTATTGAAATGAGAGACTGGGGACGGTTTAAACCTTTTTAACATGCTTTCAACCTCACCAACAGCACTCCCCAGTGCGAGAGTACATTTGCGAAACGAAATTGAAACCTTGTCCGTTGTATCAATCTTTATTAGACTGACAGACGGGCGGCCGTGGATGGCCGATGCTGGTTCGCGTCCCTTCAATTAACTTATCAGCGTTGGTCTAAAATCAAAACGCGGTCCATCCTCCCTTCAATAAACTAATGTGTGCCGCTCTTCTCTCCAGTGTTGGCCACCGTACCGAGTTGCAGTTGATTAGTATTCCAAAATTACAGCGTCACTGCGAAGGGACGAACACACACCGATGGCCGTGTTTGCATAGCGCACGGGACCGAAAGTCGAGTGTAAACAGGTGAGGCACATTTTCCGCTATTTTTCCGCCTAACAGCCACAGCGCAACAAGCAAGTAAACGGGGTAACACCGTGCGGTGTGTACTCGACACCGTATTCGTGGAGCAGCCCGGAACGAAATACGATAAATACATACCAACGGATGGCCAGATTCCACCGGTGCAGCAGGGACCGTGTGTGCGCGAAGAAACCATTATAATGCTTCAATTCCGAATCAATGCCTATCGACCGAGGCCCGGACACGAGCAACAACAGTCAACATTTGGTGG
>NC_064874.1:86874401-86919401 GCF_943734745.1 Anopheles darlingi
GGATGAAATCCGAAAAGCGATACAGGAAACTGGACATGCTTTCCATTCCTGCCACCGACGACACATCCTGCCACGATGATCGTCTATAGAGCAGCTTTAACGGCGATCAAATTGCTTAAATAAAAACCAATCAACCCCCCAAAACGGGGTGGGGTAGCCGCGACGGACGGGAAACGACGAGGCAACCACCGTCGCCCCCGGGGGCCTATTTCCGGTCTCTTGAACGACTTTTCAACCGGAATTCCATCACAGCCCCATTATGGTGCGGTCACATCCGTGTGCGCGGATGAACTAGAACCACCCCACGACACACACACACACCCGCACACACAAAACCCCTAGCACAATCTATTCGACAAGCCTAATCGCATCGCGGTAACCAATACCCCCCCCCCCCCCCCCCCCCCCCCCGGGATGGGGAGCGGTCGCGACCGAAAACCGAATGCCACCGTTAGCGTGGTGCAAAAGATAACAACGCCCCGCGTGACCACGATCCCCAAGGGGGGAGGAAAAACCGAGGGGGTTTCACCCTAGGCCTTTACCCCCGGCTTCCAAAGAGGATCTCGGATTTTGTCCAGTTCTCATTCGTTCGTTCATTCGTTCGTTCATTCGTTCGTTTGCAGCGATGCGCCGGCAGCGTTGCTGGCGACGACCACAGGCTTTGCAACCGAAATGCAACCCCGGCTTTTGTTAGGATTCAAAAGTGAACCCCTACCCCCACGCCTTCCCTCGTTCCTTCTTCCCCGCGTCTCCGAAATCAGTGCCGAAATGGTCAATTCGGTGAATCGGTTGCATGTAGTTGCCTCGTTGCTGACCAGACCAGAAGCCTCTTTCCCGCTCTCGATCCTCCACGAAACTCGATCTGCTCGTTGGTGCTGGTGTTTCATCGCCCGGCATTCCAGCCACCGAAATGCCGGTCGGCTCGAGGTACAAGCTTTCGATACTTCCGGCACTCTGGCGTGCAATGAAGAGCCTGCTAACGCTGAGCTAACCGGCTAGCCAGCGGCCAAATCATTCTCCTCCATCCCTGCATTCGGACGAGGGGGAAGCTTTCGGTGGACAGGTATTTTTCAATTTGTATGTACACTGCGGTTGCCTCGGATCCTGCCGACTGTCCCTTTCTTCTCTTCATCCTCTGAAATTTAGGGGTTTTTGGAGGGAGAACTCCGATTCGCTTACTTCTATTTGCTTTTCGGTCGGTTTCGGTCCTCTGGTTTTTATGTTCGCTTCGCTTATCTCGGCGAACGCCCTATACACACCGCCTTTTGTGGGTGACGAGAGATTCATGTGTGTGGGATTTAGCATCGAGGACAGATCGTCTCCTTCCCCTCCATCCTTACCAGAGGTCAGTTAGCTTCGAGGATGGTCCAGGATGATTCCATTACGAGGCAGACAACCGGCAAAAGCCTAACGCCGGGTTTGGTTTGCGGTGGTTTTCCAGCATAGCAACCTGGAGTGAATTCGAGGAGGCAATTTGTAGTTCGGCTTTGCCCCCGCCCCGGGCACAATGGCCGTAACTGCGAAAAGCCTCCCGGATTTAACCGGGATGGCATGCGATAATCGAAAGGAATTAGAGACAAAGGTTCCGGCCTTCACCGGTGCAGTTTTTGTGACTCATTTACGATTGTGCACAAAACAATGCAGCGAGCGCGCGCTGGAGCAAAGTGATCCTGGATTAGCAAAGGGATGTTCAGGATGGTCACCAATCCGTGGGAATATTAGAATGATTCGAAACCAGGCTAGCGATAAATGTATTTCGCTTCGCAAACTCCGCTTCTACAAAATTTAAAGCATTTTCCGAACTTCTAGAGCACCACAGGAATCACACACACACATCACGTAGTGGAAGCAGGGAAAGGTTCGTTGGCAATATTTTTCCCATCATTCCTCCGGTATGCTAATTTCACTCTTCGTTGTGCAATTTTCCAGCAATATGGTCTGGAGCAGGGCAGCAATATTTTCGGGGAATGTTTTGAAATGGATATTTAATTTCGTTCCCTTCTGCGGCGCCTCTCCCTGACAGCTGAAGCCAGGATCTAGCCAAAAGCGCAATAAAATCTGAAACCGCCAGTTGCCTCAGCTCCCTATGGGCGTCGTCCGTATCGCCGAATGATGATCACCGTGATCTTCGAGGCCTTCGCTTTTCCTAATCTTGAATCCCGCACGCGGTTCTGGGACTGTGGCGCTATATGGCGCCGCCGAGCAAATGTGAAAAAGAGACCCCAGATAAACCAGTGGAAATCTGCATGCACACATGTGTGTCTCTGTCTGCGTGTGTGTCCTGGTGTAGCGGTTCAACATGAATGCGAAACGATGGCCATCACACCACATGATGCAGAGACAGAGAAAAAGGAGAGAAAGTGAGAGGGAGAGTTGAGGGGAATGGAAAACCATCTTTTTCCTCCACAAGATTCCTGGCGTGGGATCAGGGGAGGGTGGCCAGCCTGCCAGCCAGCTAGCCCTTCTGCATCCCCTACTGTGCCCCACAGAGCCGGCAGCAGCAGCATACGAATAAATAAATATTTTTAGCATTTCACCATATATCTTTTTATTGGTTTGCCAGCCTCGTCGTCGGCCTCATATGCCGCAAATCCCCTCTCCTCTGCACCCTGCCGCTGCATTACCGTCCTCCCTTGGTGGTGGTCTGGTCGGACAGCACGCGCTGGTGGCAATTTTTATCGTCGCGCAAGATTTTTATGGTTTTTCATATGAATATTTAAGCGGTTCCTTTGCGCCATCGCTGCTACTGCTGTTGGTGGTGGTGGTAATGGTGGTGGTGGTGCAATACAGCGACGAAGGATGCGGTACAATTTACTCTTTAATCCTGGCATCTCCGGCGGCTTGGTGAAGGATTGTGGTGAATCTGTGTGCCTGGGACGAAGGAAAGGGCTGTTCACTGGTGAGGAGAATTGAGCATCCGGCGAGATCCCGAACGAAAGATCCCGAGGTTTTAGAGCGGGATTCCACTTTCGCCACTTCTTATCATCTAAAGCTCTGGAATGCTGTCCATGGAATGTGTGTTTGGCTCGTTGCAGCTCACTGATATTAACTCTTCCATCCTTTCTTTCATTCTTTATATGATTTTTTCTTTTTTTCTCACTCTCTCTCTCTTTTCATAGTACCTCGTTTGCGCTGTCAAACTTGGCACGTCCTGCTGGTAATGGTCACTTTTTGGAAGAGCAAAACGGTTGAATGATCGCTGACCGTGGCGATGACCCAATTAACATCCCAATGCAGATGCCAAGCTGGGGGGTATTTATTATGTTTTTAATCCCACCAGACCGCTCCCGTCAGACTTACTGCCGAACATGTATAAATCGTGCCGCAGTTTTGGGGAGGAATTCATTTTAATATTCCACGCCATTCCGGAGGTGGTGCCATCGGAGCGGTTCGGGTCGGGTGTTCAACTTTGGTTTCCTCTTCTGTCAAAGTTGCTCCATTCCCGAAAAATGGGAAACGTCAGACCAAGAGCACGACCCCGAGCATAAAAGACGTCAGGCGTGAAGAAGAGAAATATGTTTCCTGGTGGACCCCGGAATGCGCCCGGGAGTCTGGTGTGCCTGGCCTGAAGTCGGCGCGAGTGACAATAAAAAAATCGTTTGTTTCAGGCCAACGTCCCACCGTCACTGTGGATCGTTTCCATTTTCATCCATCCACCAATCCTTGCATTCCATCCTTCCACCCTCCCAGAGAAGTGGTTTTCTCTCGGTGGTCTCACTCCGGGGCCCTGGCGAGCTGTTATGTGACTCCTACAAATAACACCAGCAGAATACCCCAAAAGACACGGAAACTTCCGGCTCCGGCGCACTTCTTGACAATTCCCTTTTGCTGACCTGCTTCTCTTCGCATGCTTCTCTTCCTCTTCTCTTGCTCCAAGCACACTGACACACACAACCACACAGAGCGCCAAGGCTCAAGCCTTTCCGGTCTCTTATGTTCATTTCCTTCTCCGGTATGCATGCCTTCCGGCTCCGGTGCTGCTGCCCAGGGCAGGGAAAACAATATCCATTCGGTCCAAGTTTCACTCCTTTCATTTCATCACCACCCCGTGCCACCTTCCCCCTGCCCCTGCCCCTGCCACCGCTAGTGTTTCCTGTTTTCTTTGTTATGTTTTTGCTCTCGA
Organism: Anopheles darlingi; assembly: GCF_943734745.1. Classification (NCBI taxonomy): domain Eukaryota; kingdom Metazoa; phylum Arthropoda; class Insecta; order Diptera; family Culicidae; genus Anopheles; species Anopheles darlingi. The sequence continues at coordinate 86,878,525 of NC_064874.1, forward strand.
CTCCGTTTTCACTCCATAGATTCGCTGAACCTTCCGTTTGTGTCACATTAATTTCCAACTTTTATGCTCCCGCACGCCCGGTCCAGCGCGTCTCTCTGTCTCTCTGCCTCTGTCTCTGGTCCCTCTTCTTCTTTCTTTTTTATCGTTTCGAGGACCCGGTTACCGGAAACAACGAATTCCCGTTCCTTTCTGTGCAACCGGAAAGGAAAGGCGCCCCAAAAGATAGTGCCGCCTGACATGCGACGAAAACCGATGCATATCACGTTATCGCCGCTCCACTACGACGACGACCACGACGACCACGACGATGATGCTCGCCCGTTCGCTAGCTGGCGAAAGCTCGAAAGCTGGCAGCGGTGGCATTAGGATTTGAAATTTGCATATGAAACGCTTGGAAAGGCCAGACACACCGCCTGTGTCTGTGTGGCACGCCCGAACAAGGACGAACACCACCATCGGTCTCTAATTGCTGGTTATGCTGAAGGGTAAGCAATGTTTAATCGCTCTCGCAAGCTAATTGGTGGCCTCCCACTGATAGGGGTGGGGTGAGTGTAGTGCCATGGCCAATGCCCTCTTTTGTCGCACAAGCCGCCAGTGCCGCCACATATAACAGTATCAAAACATTCGCGGTGGAAAGCGGTGGAAAATTTATGATCAAAACATATCGCCACAATGATAAGATTTGTTCGGCGCCCCCCTTGGCCCACAATGGCGTCTGATGAGCGGGGAGATTTGTTGGCGAACGAAGTTGTCTGAACTTTTCAGGAAAAACATTTCGTGGCTCAGCTTGTGGCAGCTACTCGTAGCGCAATTCCTTTCAATCGTCGAGCCATTCATGACATTCATGCTCGAAAGTTTCGTGGCCTGAACTTTTGAAATTCTGTCGGAGGAAAGAAAGCAATTCTTCTGCTAACATAACCTCACAAAAATAGGCGAAAGAATAGAAGGTTGAGGCGTTCTAATAGGCCGCGGGCCACAATATGATGTCTGCACTTCACAGCAGTTGACGTCTTCTGGCAGCCGGCGGTTGGTGCAAATGGCTGTAGAGAGCTCCTTAGCACTCGCCACCTCCCAAGTCCCCATCTCTGCACTGCATGCACTGACGCTCTGTCCCTGACAATATGAAACTTTTCGAGCACACACTTGACTTGGCTTGGAGCTCGCGCGCATACCAGCTTCCTCTGGTTGTTTTTTTTTTCTTTCTTTTTTTGCTTCCCTTTTGGGTACCAACCCCACAATTGGTTACACTCGTTGGCGCGTAACTTTCGCCGCGGCATCCTGTCCCTTGCAGCCAGCAACCCCAACCTGCCCTTCTCCCCCACAGCATAGTCCTGGCGCTCACTTGCTGGTGGTTTGTTCGAATTCGGAGAAAAGATTCACCACAAAACGCGGCCGGCGACATACAACCAGCATCTGCGGCGAATGAAATGCAAGACCCCCCCGCCCCCCTTGAAACCCCCTCAGCAACCTGACAGAAGCACCTTGGCCTCGGTCGTTGGTGGCCACAAATCGTTTCGCAAGTGTTTCCGCGATGAAATTTATGGAATTTTCTAGCCGCCTTTTTCTGGCCCTCAGCTCCCTCTGTTCGCGGCAGGTTCAGAGCAGATGCCTGCTTCCGGTTACCTCGTGGCCGCCCCCTCTGGCCCTCATCAGCCCCCCGGTTGCGATAATCGAAAGCAAAAGACCTCAAGGAGATGGTCCTAGAAGATGCTGTTACTGGAATTTATGTCCAGTCTTGTTCGTGAAATTTGTAGATGCCTCCGGTCGGGGATTGTGTCACCTGGTTTAATTTCGATTCGCTGCCGGTTGACGGTTGGCGGTTGGTGGATGCGAAAGATGGATGACGGCGTGACGGGCGAATCCGGTGGTAATTATCTACCCAAAGGACATCCGGAAGTCGGCCAAAGTTGTGCGATAATTAAAGAAACGATGCTTCGGAACGGGAACGAAGGTTTGGGTGCCCATTGCCCTACCGGGCGCATTGACCGGACTGGAAGTCGCGCGTGACATGCCGAGAAAGGCGGAGAGAGTGCGCCCCGAGGTCCTTCTGTCTCCAAAGGACGATCACTTAACACAGAAAAACTTACTTCCCGGCTAGGTGCTCTAGCACCTTCCCCCGCTCCCGGGTTGAACGTCAAATGAGCGTGAAAATGAAAGATCTAGAACAATAAAAGAAGGAACTCCCGTTTCCCGCTTTCTCGTGACCATTTCCGCTGCCGCCTCCGCCGTAGTTCGTGCTCAAGGATACTTGCCACATTTCTCGGAAAGAATGGAAAAAGAATGTGCTCAAGAAATGGCGACGATGGCAGCAATGGTGGCGGTGGCGATGACGAGTTGCCCAAGGACAGAATTAATTAAAACCAGCTCACTGGTCCATTGGTGGTGGGCTTCTTCTTCGGCGCAGACCAACCCCCTCGGCCACATCCTGCTTAAACCACCTCCATCTGGAGAGACGAAGCGAGAGAGAGAGAGAGTGCGCTGCCCTGACGCACACAAGTGAATGGCATTTGAATTTTGAATGTTTCGCGTTAAGCATTCGCGTCCGGGAGAGTCTGAGGACTGGTGGTGGTGTCCGCTCGGTTCGGTTGATCGATTCTAGCTTCACAGCCGTGTGCGTGGGCGCGCACCAGAGCATGGCGAAAGCCGCCTGACGGTCAGGAGTGTATTCGAGGACGACCTTTTGGTGGTCGATCTGATGTTTCACGCCCGCTGAACGTCACGAGCCAGCGAGCGGCGCGAGGCGAGTCCATTGTTGCTTCTCATCCACATCAAAACCACGCCGCAGATAGCCATTAGATAATGAATCGACGACGGCGACGACGAGGACGATGCGATGATGAGCTCCTGTTACTGGCAATGTCCGGTGTTCTGGCCGGTTGGACCGGCTGGCTTGCCAGCGTTTGGTCGCGATAATCAAGGGCTAAGAGCGTGCGATTTAAGCGTGACGATAAAGCTCACAAACACCACAACACACACACACAAACACACAAGCTCGGATACACGACGACTAGTTGGCTTGGCGTCAAACAAAGAAGCCGGCAAAAGGGGCTGGGAATCTAATTAGTTAATGGATTAATAATTTCAACAAACGCATGCGAACGTGGTGGCGTGCGTAATGACGGACGCACCCTGCTAAAACAGACGCACACCACGACTGATGTGGTATTGTCTGACAGGATCCGGCGGTATCCATGGTTGAACGCCTGTGAAGCGTCCATGCCTTTTACTCTAATTGAAGTGTAATGAGCTGATCACGGTGCCGGTACTCACGATTAAGTTGAGGATTTAATGATCTGCAACTATCGAACATTAAGTACTATATACAAGCACGAAATGTTCATCGCATTAAATAATGTCGGAAACTAATTTAAAAAAAAAAAACAAACCATATATTCTCATTCCCATTCTAGCTGGACATGGTTGATATCTTACCTAATTCTCATTCCGAGGAAATGAAATGCAAACATCCGTCACTCGCGTCACTGTCCATCTTCATCCGGAGCAACGCGGTACCGGATGAGTGTTCCCGTGGACCACAAAACCGGTCCCAACACCCTCCGCTAACATGTGGGGAGGCATTTTTTACGCCACGCCATTACTCTTCCTTGGCTCTAGAAGTGCAGCAAAACCGTCTGCCTAATTTTGCACACATCTCATCTCAAACATGGCCACACACCATATTGTCAGTCATTGTTAGCAGCCATTCCTCCCTCCTTTCTACCACCCCTCAATGAAGATGCAATGAGAGCTGCCACGGAATGAAGAACGGGCTGAAGAGGCTGCTCTAGATGCATGTTAGCGACGGTCCGCGCAACAACACGGACACCACCACCAACTGCCTTCTACTGCTTTTCGCAACAATGAACTCAATTTTTGGAAAATTCACTCTTTCTACGATGTTTGAGTGTGTGTCTGTGTGCTAGACCGGGGAGAACAGATTTACCAGGCAGGCAACCGGCGGGCAGGAAAAACATCCCAAACCACGTATGTGTGTCCACGAAAAACATGGAAAACGGAAATGCGGCCCCCTTACCGGATACGGGATTTGTTCTTCAAAAGTGCGCCCCGCACACAAGATGCCCGACTGTCGAGACAGCGTCACAGCATGATCTTGCACAGCAACAGCAGACGTGCCAAAAAGCGGCCGCTCTTGCTCGAGGTTCGAGTTGGAGCGTCTAGGAGCGGAGCGGTACACAAATGGCGGAAAACATGGCTCCTGCTGTTTATGGGAATTAACAAAACAACAAACGGAAGCGAGGCGCACCATCCTTGGCCGTGGCGTGAAGAGGCGTGCTCAAGCAACGGCAACGGTTACTGCCGGAGTATTCGTCTATCCTAAGCGACGCGGATTCGCTTCGTCATAGTGCAGCAGCACTAGAAGCAGCAGAAGCAGCAGCAACATACAGAAGATACAGCGTTTCACACCAACCAACAAAACAAAGACAAATGGAGCGAAAGGAACCAAAAAAAAATGCTAGAGCTGGAAGTTGGAGAGGAAATTCGCAACATTTTTCATACCGCGGTAGTGTCCGTGTGGTGAATGTGTGTCGGCAGCCACCTCTTATTTAGCCGCAAAAATGGCAGCCACCGTAAAAGGGGTTCGCGGAAAAGTGTTGTCGAAATGCAAACAAAATGCGTAAAATAGTTTTTACAACTACTCGCTTTTCCTCGGTAAAAGTATGATCAATTGTTTTTGCTTTTAAAACTGCTAAGCCATTCACACAACCACGAGTTATTTAAGTCAAATTAAAGGATATGAGGGTGACCAATAAGAAATGTAATCAAAATGGAGATTTTTTTTCATTTCAAAACGACAATTTAGAAAAACATATTTCCTGCACAATGCGGCAACGAAAAAAAACGATTTTCTTTCGCCTGCTTCAAAAACTCCACTCACACACAACACGATAACCCTTTTCACGGCCCCACCGGGAGATAAAGAGAGGGAGGAGGTAGTATCTTCCTTCGGTAAAACGGCAACTAAAGTAATAAAAATAACACAAAATAAATCAACTGCCACACCGGTTTGGCGGTGTTTGCGCGATGCGGTGTGTCGCACAGACCGATGGTGATTTTCATTTTCACCGAGCATTTTATTTTAGCATCCTCCTCTGCATCGTGAAGGTGCGCACAGTGGCACAATACCATCCACAACATCCCTTATGGGCCCAGAAAGAGAGAGAAGGAGAAAGAGAGAGTGGGTGAGAGCCGGAGACGCGCATAAATAAGCAAAACAAATGAACACTCTCTCAGGCCATTCCGCGCAGCCAGAACAGACCAAACGACCGTCCAACCGACCGTAAGGCCGCCAACACCAAGGTGGGAGGGAAGGAAGGACACGTCCGGGCGAGGTGAAAACTAGCATCATTTTTCATTCCAGCAGACAATATTTTCAACCCGGCATTTATTCCGTTTTGCAGCTAACGCTACTGGCAGCGCTGTGGCTGCTGTTGTTGTTGTTGTTGCTGTTGTCCGGTTGTGCTGCTTCTTTCATTTTAATTTTGAAGATTTAATCTAAAACGTGCACACCAGAGCACACCGCATGCTTGGCAGAAACATGTTCTTGGTGCCACACTGGAGTGTGGTTCTGGGGGAGGAAAAAAAAACACTAATCGAAGCACGAATGCCGGCTGGGTGCGTGCGTGTGTGCGTCTGTTTGTTTGGTTTGGTTTGGTTTGGTTGGCTAGCTGGCACTTGGCCACCTGCAGAGGCCACTTATCTATATCAACACTGGCACCGGCAACGAGGGAGGCCGCTGGTGGTAGTGCATTTGTCATTGTATGCGCCAGAGGACCAAAACGAGGGCAGATGAAGCAGTGGTGGTGTCTGTAGGACGATGAATGAGTTATGTGCAGAACGGTCGCCCTCCAAAGGGGCGGTTGCGAGACGCACTCGTTAAGCATAATGCAGCGAGAACGGTTACGCCTGTCCAGAGAAAAAGCTTACACCCTGCACCACCGCACCCTTCTTCCGGTCCTTCCGGTTTGGGCCCAGTGGGTGGGAATCGCTTTTTCGAGCTCCATTAAGCTTCAGCCATATTGCTGCTGCTGCTGCTGCTGCTGCTGCTGGCTGTTAATTATTGAGCGGTTTATTATTAAACGCGGCGGTAGTGGGCCAGGTAAATCCTCACACACACACGCGCATACAAAAAAGAGAAAAAGTGGAAAATGAAAACAACGCGAGATCGCGACACGCAGCTGGCGCGTCCCCTGAGGCGGTGAAAGCTGTTTAAATAAATGGTACAACATGGGTGCACAATAGCCATGGCGTCAATGTTTTTCGTCCTGCCCGGGTGGCCACCAATCAACCAGATGGTTTCGCACCCCCGTGTGCGTGTGTGCGTGTGTCCATCTCACGTGTTGCTCGAGGCCAGGAAATGAACTCTCGGTGTGCGGAAGGGGAAACACATCCTTGCAACTGTCCAGTGCGAAATGCACACCGAGAGGAGTGGTCCGTTTGTATGAAACAAACTTTCGTTTCATCCCGAGACCGGTCATTACTTATGCTGCCGATGTCGATAATGAAACTAATTATTAATGCAACCGAACACCGTCCGTCGTGCAGAAGTAATGAGAAAACTAACTGTTAATGAGGCTACAGAGCGACGAGCGAGTGACAATTGTTATGAATATGAGGGAATGAATTCTAGAAAAGTATGTAACGCGCATTCCATGACGATACAATAAGCTTAAGTGGAAAACAACTTTCATAATTAATGAAATGGTTTGGAAACACTTGAAATGGATTATTCAGCGCCATTTGTTGATAATTGTGGTGCTATCACCCTACACAACACACCTTACTTGAGTCATCATATTTGCATGATCGATGATCCTCGCCTCATGAGACTCATTAAACACACACACACATCTAGCTCGCCCCTCCCCCTATCCTAATCGATCTTCTTAATTCCAACCACGGCCACATAAACCAACTGCCATTCGGCATCTTAGCGCGTCAGTACGCGTCATTTCATGCCGTCACCACCACCACCACCATTACTCCACTCGTACGCATTAATCTTCGTAATTGCCAATTAAATCTGACAGATTAATCGTATTAATATACGTCTCAACTGCATCGTTACGCCCGCTTTTCGCGCCCGGTTTGCGTTATCCGTGCGCCCAAAGATCGGTAATCCAGTTCCGCTCGACCGGATCCCGGTCAGTCGGTCTGTTCGGTTTTCGGTCGTTTGTGTTGTCTAATTTAGCGAGACAAGCTGCAGCGCCTCCCACCTATATGTCAACCAGCATGAGAGGAAGGCAGGAGGTGTGGAAAAATGAAGCATTATCAGCAGACGATAGCGGACCGAGTGCCTCCTCCGCACTATCAGGGAACAGAGGGTCTTTCTTTGTTTCGTCATTGGAATTATGATGTCTGGTGTAGGGGCCGAGCTTCTTCACATGAGTGATTGTGAGGTAAGGAGGGTAATTACGAAGTAAGAAAGGCCTGAAGCTTGACATATCACATTCTTATTGATGTTGAGAAAGGATAGAATTTCATGCGAATTCATGCAGATAACACTTGATGGAATAGATTTTAGGATTAATAACACTTAACAACAAATTCTATTAAGAGTTATGCCCTGCATAGTTCTAAGAAATTATTAAAACATAATTCTCAGCACAATTCCACTTGTATCGAGCATCAAACGACGAATAAAGGCATCAACAGTGCGCTATTTTCAACAATTTTACAATCGAAAGGACCATTCAAAAAGGACATTCGGACGAGAAGTATCCTGATACCTTGCGAACTGCACCCAAATCAAACCAACTCAATTAATTACAATCACCACCAACGCCAGTCATTAGACTACAAGACTGCAAGATGGTTCATTTCATTGAATCAATGTTTAAATTTACTTTCTTCACCGTCCGCTCAGTTCGGTTCGGTTCGGTTCGGCCAGTGGTCCAACGGAACCCACGGATGTTTACCCATGGGCAGTGGAGTGCGCGGGAGTAATGAAATACAACCATCCACCCACTCACCCGCCCCCGGGGCTCCTAAACTAAATAGCAAACACATTTACCCTTATCGCCACGGTCTCCACTTCGCTGCACACTTCGAAGATGTCATTTGCGCATCGATCGGAACTAATGTCTTTACACTGGCCACACCACTGCCAGACGCCCGCACACACGCACACACACACACACAAGCGACATGCCCGAAGGACATGCTTGCTGGCCACTCAAAGCACTAGGCGCCTAATTAAACAAATTAGTTTATTTGCACACTTCGTCCCACTTTGCCCGCCCGGTCCATCGCAACCCCTTCCCTCCTCCCCTTCGTACACCTTCAGCGTGCGTCCGTTCGCGTGTGCGCGTGCAATTTCTCGGAACTAAATTCAATTTTCTTCTCGCTCTCTGCATATTCAATAAATCGGTTAAATTGTTTGTAAATATTGAAATTGTTCCACTGCACGGCCAAGACCATCTGCAGGAGCGCCCGAGGGCCCGAGGATTCGACTGGTCGGTCTGACGACGACTCAACGGAGTGCAAGTGGTTTCGAGACTCGGAGAAGAAAATGGTCAACCAACATCAATAGTAACAACCGGCGTACTTCCGTGCTACAACTCCATCACCACCGCGCTCGCTTTGACCCGAGATTGCGATAGCGGAGTTCAATTTGAACTGCTCAGGCGTCTATTGGCGTCTGTTTGCCTGGACGCACGCCCAGAAGGCTTTTGCATGATTAATGCTTTTTAGCCCAGAAGAATGGACTATTGTTCTTCGGTACACTGGTGCACTAGCACTAGTGCTCGCTGCTGGTTGTCCGGCACTCCACTATCCGGCAGCAGTGCAAACAGCGCAGAGCAAAAAACTCTCGCCAACAAACAACAGCCAACAGGGCCATTGTTTATTCAGATACGACGATACGAGAGCCTCATGCGGGGAAAGATGAATGCTGCGCAATATTTTAGGGAAAATTTATCACAAACATGTGTATCCTGTGGCCACCACGCACGCAACGCACCACGCAACGGATTCGCATCACAGCTGCAGCAGCTTTCTTACTGTGCTAGACAAATTACAAACCAAACATACCCGCGAGACGGTGTATTCGGTGCCTAGAGGTCGGTCGTACACCGTTGGCCAAGTAATTAGCTTGAGTGAGAGCAGCACACAGGAATGTGGCTTCATAATTGGCATCATTAATCATGGGAATGACGCCGGGCGCTCGCGCGCGCGTGTCACCTTCTTTACGTGCTAATTTCGATTAGAGTTGGCTTCGCGGTAAAGGACTTGTTACTATGAGGTAGAACAAGGTCGCAAGAATGCTTGCCCAAAAGTTATTAAAATCCCAGCGATTTAAATTGATTTATGCTACAAAGACGCGGATGCGGTTCATTCTTAGTGCTTCCCCAAAAGCATAAGAATGTTAGTTCATTTTCACAAATTCCCAACCCAACAACATCATAGCATAAAGGTACTCCCTTCTCGCCTTTCGTAACGGCTTTGTTGTAATAATTCAACTCCGAGTGTTAAAGTATCTTGTACCTACATCACACAGCTCTGGATGTGTTTTAAGAGCGACGCCATTGTCACCACCACTGGTGCAAACGAAAGCCCATGTTCCACTCTCCGGGGAAAGCCTCACGGAATCACGATGGCCACACTTAATTTATGCTTCATTAAATGAATATGCAGATGCGAGCCAGAGCATTCCAGGCGCTTCTTTCACTCGGCACTCCATTATTGTCACGTTTCTGGACACTTCTTGGGGAGAGATTATTTTCCCCGGGCGAAAGCAAAACCCCGGAAACCGTGGCTAAACGTGGAAACCGTTTTTTTTTTTCGTCGATAAATGGCATGAGAATGGTTTTGGTTTTTGATTTTGCCAAAGCTTACAGAAGCCAGCCAGCTCATAAATGAGGAGCATGGCGCGTCATTCGCTTCCCCAGTCAGCATAGTAATGAGAGCCCGGTCACGGTTACGATGTTTTTCCTCGGTGCCTCGGGTTTTATGGTGTGTTTGCTTCCTTCGCTCCACCATCTTCATATGCGTCCAGCGACAACAACGACAGGACAGGATGTTCGAGATGCTGACCATCCGAGGACCTTCCGTATTGACAGCGAATTCAGTTTGTAAAACACCGACAACAATTTGCTCCATAATCATGCATATTCATAAGCTTCCTTTTCGAGTGTAGGGGATGATACTATGGGGCCACTGTTGGTTCTTCTTACCTTCTCGCTCTGATAGCCACACGTTATGGAGCGACATTTTTGGACGAGCAAAAGCACTTCCGATTTCCGGGCAACGGGAGTGCAATTGGAGTGTGTCGGTTATTATGCTGATTTACTGCGGTGTGAATGACTTCCCAACGGCAGTGTCTGGTGTGTCTCGTGTCATAAGCCTTCTCGCCTTTTCTATGTTTGCTCCAAATTCATGGTAATGAACTCATGTTTCTCATGCCTGTCTCTCTGATAAACCGAAGCTCCCAGAAGTGAGAAAGGATGGGCGGATGGGCTCTATTCACCTGAAATATGGCGCCTGGAAAGGCAAGATTTTATGTATCAAGAAATACCCTTCCCGGGGACCAATCCGGGACCCCCTTCGCATCATAAAAGTATTTAAATTAGATTTGTTAGGAAGAAGGCCCAGGTGGCAGGTAGCCAGGTTGGTCGATGCAAACGGTGCCCGGAGCGAGCCGAAAAACCACCACGAACCGATCATCAATTTCTTCATCACGTCATCGCGCGCAGAGGAGAACACCCGAAATCAAATCTCCCTTTCATGGTACTGCATAAATAAAAAGGAACCCCCACCGGGGGAAGGAGCAGCCCGGACGGAATCCCACGATGCGGATGCGAACCTGGCACATACTAGGGGGATCCCGGAACCCGAGGTTGAGGTTCCGATAAAAAGGAATAAAAATGGATCCGGAATCCTTCGGAGAAATAAATGAAAAATTGGGCAAACATGGGAGACGTGAATGGTATCCGCTGATCGGGTATCGTCGTGCGGCCACCGAAATGAGGATTTACCCTGGCTTAGGACAAACGACCGGAGCGCACCGAATTGCCGGCTACTGCGACCACCAGTAGCAGTAGCAGCAGCAGCAGCACTGCGGGCATCAGGAGCAAATCCCAGCGTTAGAGAACATCGAAATGGATTGGCGTTCCCCCTGCGGCGAGCATCCGGTGAGGTGGGAATTGGTTGCCGCAAGAAAAAAAAAGCAACCCCCTTACCCCCTCCCTGCCGGCTACCGGATCCGGAAATGAAGTGTAAAGGAAAATATTAAAAAGCGATGACTGCGGAGGCTAGCGATGACGTCGGGGTCGTGGATTGAGGAGACGCTGGAAGATGCCGGAGCAGCAGTCGGTAAGTGCACTGGGAGTTTACGGCGTGCCTCGTGCCTCGGAAGCTCCTTCACTGCTGGCGTACTGATATACTTGACACTGGGTGAGCATCCGAATCCGACTTCCGTTTCCGGAAGGACGAAGCGTGCTCGCCACCAACAGCATGATCAAACCTCACCGCAAACACTGCAGCTTTCACGAGCTTTCGACGGTGGGAGGATTTGAAGGCGAGTATACGACACGTGAGAGAGGTGCAAATCCTCTATCTAATACCTTTATCTGTTCAATATATTTTTCTCCCCATGCAACCCACACACACACACATACACTGAATTATGCATAAAGGGAATCGGAACGGGCCGTGAATACGCTTAGGAAAACCCGAGAGATGGCGGCAGGGGTTGCTTGCCGGCGAAAATAAAATGCTTCTATGGCCATTTGCATAACGTGATGAAGAGATTCTCTCTCTCTCCCTCTCTCTCTTTACCCTTCTCGCTGTCACAGCCACCGCTCTGAAGCTGAAACACGATGGATACGATGGAAGAGAGGGCGGCAGGCGTGTGAGTTGAGGACAGAATGCCATGAAACTATTGAAAGCTTATGAGACTATGAATGTTCCATTTATGTTGCAGCTAATGGTGTACAGAATGTGACGGAGAATGGAGAATAAGCTGTCATTGCTGGTCGCTTCAATGCAGTTCCTTTTGTCTGCGAAATACAAGCAAGCGAATGAATGAATGTTACTTCGAGCTGGTAAAAGTAGTCCGCATGTCCGCAATACGGTAATTAAAAATATGCTCCGCTACCTGTTGAAAATTGCTTCTTCTTTTTTCCATTTTAACATTAAACTCAGAGCACTGCTAAAATACTCATCTTTGGGGGAACCATTTGCAGCAAAAACTTCGGGAAAATGTAATTAAATCATTTCAAACAACAGAATACTTTAAAGCTCCAAAACAAATATTGCAGCCCATCGGCGGACACTTCATTTTAACGCGAACGCAGAGTAAACTCTTGTTTTGTTGAAATCGAAAAAAATTCCGATTTTCCTCACTCTAGCCATTTCCAGCACAAAACGGGTTCGCAGGAAAACACAATCACAAACCAAACATTGATGCAACAACCCTTTGATCGATGGATGGATCGGGTGGGAAAAAGAGAAGCGGCGCGCAAAACAAAAACGCAAATAAAATCCCCTTCCATTCAAATCAAAACTTTTCAATTTACCTCGATAAACAGTTTAAAATCCTGGCACAATGTTTGACGCATAATTCGCACCCCCAACCCCCCATTCCCTTCAGCTCCATATGGAATGCAATGCACCGAACGTAAGCGGCATTAAGCGACATCGCAACGAACAATGGGCGCTAGGGAGCTGCTGCGGCTGTGTGCGTTTGTACATGTGTGGTATGTATAATTAACAACCATTCTGTTGTCTCTCGGAGCCGGCGGGTGTCGGTTTTACAATTTCGGTCTCCCCCGAGGCACATTCGTGGAGGGCCGGATACATAAAAAAAATAGTCGGCCCATCGGGAAGTGGGTGCTTAAAATGCGGAAATTAAAATGCACCGCGATTAAAACCACGTGTGGTGCGTGATAGCGGTGGTGTTGGTGGTGGTGAATGGTGACCAAATGATGAAAGTGCCCGCACACAGCAGTCAGATCATTATTACCGATCCGAGGGTGATACCGCGGCCTCGTGGAGCGAGGTCCTGGAGTGCAGTGTCTGTCTACGAAGCGTAGTTTTTCCATCGATCCAGTTGCTGACGGTCGGAAAGGTATGTGGTATCGGTATCATTAACAAAGTGAGTTCAATCTCATATGGATGGTCCATTTGGGTGATTACGTGTGCCGTAAAGGGCGACTTTTTTCCCCTTTTTTCCTACTCCCGGGCAAGACAATACCACCAGACCGACCGAATGGTCCACCGGCCATGTTTGGCTGTTCAAATTCATATCGAATCGAGATGAAAATAGTTTTTTCCACCTTCACCTCCACCACAACCGATGGCCGATGGCTTTAAAATGATGAGGGCGAGGCGGAATTCATTTTGGATTACTTCAGCACACGGTCCGGTGCGCTCGGTTTGGGCTTTTTTTTTTTGTTACTGGATTGGACGGATATTTTATCTCAATCCGGTTATGTTTCGGACGCATCGCACTGGGCGAACAAAAAAACAGAGAAAAACTGAAAATGTGTTGTTTCAGTTCAGACAATCCCTGAAGGGAGAAAGAGAGAGCAAGGCCGGAGGACAAGAAGGTGCGGGAAAAGCCGGAAAAGCCGGTGACTAATACTCGTATCAACAGCCAGACAATTGTTTATACGTTACCGCTTGCATTCGTTCATTCATTCATTCACTCGTCGTTCGGTCGCTTTCGACGAAACGCCAACTGTATGTGTGTGTGTGTGTAAACCGGGGACCGAGGATGCAAAAAAGTGCATCCAAATATCTGCAAATGACACTCGCCACACAACCGTCAACCAACCAGCGGAGGATCGACGAACAAAACGGTGAACCAAAGTATCCGATTGCAATAGAAGCACAATGGCTTCTCGCTCGGTTCTTTTATCCCTTTTCTTTTTATGTGCGCTATCGTCCACTGCTGCGCCACAGCCCTCTCCCCATGAGAAAAAAAAGCCATCCTTTACGACCCTCATGTACAATAAATATTTCATCATCCAATCCCCGGTCGTCCTGCAGTAAACCAACGAAAGAGACCCAAACGCGAAGCGCGCGAGCACGTAAATCCAACTCAACCTGTATGTGTGTGTGTGTGTCCGTGTGCCCGTGTGCCGTACCCACACGTCCATTCCATTCCCTACCACCCCAGCCCAAGAGAGCAATTCCCGGGGACCGAAACCGGATGCAATCGAGGTGCCCCATTGCAGCGACGGAACTGATAGGAGCGATCCGCGTCGCTCTTGGCCACTGAGCGCGTTCGTGTGGCGCACAGTGGGCTCTGTGACGAGCGTGAAAATTGAGTTACAAAAATGGGTGACAAAAATGATTTTTTCATAATCTGCTGCCGATAAATGTGGCAATGTTAAATTGATTTTTTTTTTTCGTCGCCTTTCCCGACGAACCCTTTATTCGCTTAATCGTAATTCCCTTTCGTCAGCTGGACAAGTAATCACATTATTAGCGAGGCGCATCAGGAAGGCCACGTGACCACGCACCACGCGGCCATCAATGATTAATGTTTTTGGCTTATTTCGTCGTGCGGCATGAAGCGCTCGCACTCATAGGCATTAGTGTGTGCGTTTATTCCTGACGACTGGCCAGCAGAGGGTGTGAGATGTTTTTTTTCTCGTGCTATTTTCACTGCACCCTTGATGTCTTTTATCACGTTTCAGCTGGTCCGCCATATTCCCCATTCAGACCCCATTCGGACCTCTCCAAACACATCGTGCATCGGTGTGGATCTTGGTTCCAGGAAACTCTCGCGAATGGATGCCTCCAACCAGACCAGAAAAAAAAATGGGAAAATCCTACAGACCCGCACAGTTATACAAATAGAAGTGCAGCAGCGATTCGACAACAAAAAAGTCGCGGGCCGCAGCTCACATTTCTCAGATGAGTGTCGTCCACTCTAGGCATGCGGCAACGGTCGGCGGACGTCCATAAATTATGTTTTCTATCTCCAAAATTAAAACAAATAAAATTTGATAACATAAATCATTACACACCCTGATAGCATGGTTTGTGATGGTGTGTGTGTGTTTGTGTGCGCATCCGAACAACCCGGACACGGTACGGTGGCACGATGGCGTTGTTGTTATTAGTCTGCAGTCCGGAGCTGAGCTCGCGTTGACCGGAATCGTGTGTGATGAATGACAGGAAGCATAAATGGAACCAAAGGAGCGTCCTCGGTGGGGATTGCAATATGCAAAAGCACCGCCGAATGCAGAACATGTAGTTGGTCCATGCTGCTCAGGGCGTGCGCGGACACGATAGCGAATGAAAGTTTGGCCGCTGCTCCACGAGCGATTCCAAAAAAAGGTGGATGCTGACGGGAAAATGGTAACAAGACAACAACAAAGCCAGCTGGAAAACTCTTCTCTTTTTTCCCGCTTTCCCCATGGGTGCCACACACCAGGTAAGTACCACCAATACAGGATGCAATTCACAGCTCAACTAGTCAGCCCCCTTCTCTCCCTCCACGTCCCTCCCTCGAGATCTGTATCCGTTTTGATAGATGGATTCACGAGGAGCAACACAAACAGAGGGATGCTGCAGCAACACGGTATGTTAGGAGCAGGGAATTCCCTGTACCCGTTATGTCCTATTCATGGATGTCAGAATGTTATTTTATGCTGGTTGGTGGGTGGAGAAAAAAAACCCTCGACCGACATAAATGAGCCCCAAAAACATGGCCACATGGTGGCCTGGTTCTGCAGTAGTATCAGCAATGACTCCTGAAACAAACCAGCAACAACCGGATGAATCCCACTGCGGGGGTGGCTGCTGCCCCGTTTCCATTGCACTGCAAATGGTGCAGTCGGTTTTGTGTCGTGTATTTGTTGTTTGTTGATTTTTACCATTTAGTAAAATGGAGTGATGGGGAAAAGGGGAGCGGGGGGTGGGGGTGGGACTGCTGCCAGAAATAATCACCGATCACCGTCCCCGATCTCGAGAGGCGCACACCCATGGAACGTATTTTTCCACCTTCCACCTTTTTCTCCCACCCATTTGCTGCGCTCGGGCGCGTTTGTTGGTTGGTCCCGATGGAGAGATTATTATTAATCTGTCTACATAAATATTTATATCCTTTTACTTTGACCACATTCGCTGCAATTGCTACCTGGTGGTAGGGGAGGAGAAGTACGGCTTCACTTATCTATCCGATTATCACTCGACCAACATTCGGTGGTGTGAGTGTACCAAAGGGAGAGAGTGAGAGAGGTACGGTTGCCACTTTTGTGTTGTGCCTGGCCTGTTGTATTTGTTCTGCTACACTTTATGGCAAGCAGCACCGTTAAACCACATGTTACAATGGATGCATATTTATGGGCAATATGCTCGGTGTTTACTCGGTGGCAGCGCCACGTGACTCTTTATAATTTCCATATTGTGCGTGCCTGTGAGCGTGCCAGTGATGGCCGCGTTGGCTTTTAATCCTATTAAAGTGATTTTCGTTGATGAAGCCAATCCATCATTTTATCGACAATTTGGCGAAACCATACTGCTCTTGTTAAGGTTTTGCTTATTGGATAATCGTCGACGAAATGTAAGCAACCCACTGGGGCGCACACACAAACACACACAGAGAACTAGATCAGCTATTTGATTTAGCATTCAAATTCACGCTTCATCCACGCAACGAAGTCAGCGTTACACTGCAACTCGCACAACGGGAGCTGTTTGTTCAGCTTTCCAATCCACGGAAAGCTATCAAATCAATTTAAATTGGAAAAATAGCACCGGGCCTGTTGGCACAGCATCCGCGTCCGTCCCTCCGTCGTCCAATTGTTGAGGTTTTCTCTCGTGATCACTCGAAGCGCTCGAGCGTCCACGTTGTTTGCGCGCTCGAATGACAGACTAATGTAATTTAAAACGCTTTTACGCATCTTCTCTCCTGTTGATTCCCTCCACCATAATCTACCCTAACCTACGCGCATTTCATGCGAACGAGAAAGAAGCATCCACTTCCCGATCAAACGGCAAAACGAGCAAAACAACCTCGATGGCAAACAAGCGGAAACCAACAACAACCGCGCAACCGCTACGCAGAATGCCGAAGCATGTTGACTGGCAAAACAAAGCCGGAGAGAAAAAAAATGCGAAGGAATAAATATCAATTACGCCGGCAGCTCCGGTGGCTCCGGGGCTTTAATTTTATTGCTTAGATAAATAAATTAACCACGATAATCCACGGGCACACTCAGGAGCGCGATGCGGTTAGGCTCGAGTGTTTCGCACAAAGACATTTGATTCAAAGTAGGACAACATTTCCACGACAAGCACCTCAACAAGTAGTAGTACCGTAAACAACGAGTAAGTGAGCGAGTGAGAGAGAAAACTGAAACGGAAAGAATGTAATCTATTCGCCTCACTACATCCTGATCAAGCCCCCGGGAGGAGGCAGTACTCGCTAGAGCCAAAAGCTCAAATCTATTACCTCGCAGGCACTGGTGGGAATTGATGTTGGCAAAAATGAATAACATATCACCGCCAGCGGCATCGGCAGCAGCAGCAGCACGGAGGCCATGGTCCCAATTGGATTAGAAAAATGGATGGCAAACCGGAACATGGCGCACGGCGATGACCGCCACGGCCTTACGGGGACGACATATTTCCAGTCAGTTGATCGCAATAATTTCCACGCTCAACTGGCGCTAACTCAATTTGTCGTCGTTCCTCACTGTTCCGCTTCTCTTTCTCTCTCTCTCTTTCTTTCTTTTGTAATCGGTGATGGAGAGCTGGTGACGGTGGTCGCGTGAGGTTCGATTGCTCGTTCCTCGGTGCGTACGTGTTCGCTTCACCGGTCAAGACATTTCCCTTCCCATGGGGAAACATTGTACTGTTCTTTGCTTTTTTGCCCACCATATGCTGGGCCAATGTGTGTGTGTGTGTTGCGTAGCAAACATAAGTTAAGGTCAATTCTCCCAGGAGCAAAAGTAGATAACGAAATCACAATCCTTATGCTGCCGTTCGCGATACGATTTTGATTAGCTTTAAATTTGATCCAATTTTTCTCCTTTGTGTGTGTGTGAGTGTGTGTGTGTGTCCATCTCTCTCTCCCTCTATCACTATCTTTCTCTCGCTATCTCTTGGAAAATGCTGAAGGCGAAAAACCTTTTTTTGTAGGGGGATTTCATCCCATTCGCCGGTTACGGGATGCCAGGCGCCTCCATTGAGTCCCCTGGCCTTGGAGACCAAAACTACCCGAGAACAAGTTACCAAAAAGGCCAAACTGTCATCCGATGGTCCCTCGGGCATTCCGCTGGAGTCACACTAACACCACCGACATACCGATACCGATTCCAACGAATGTGCCGATTGATATTAACTCGCCTGTGACAAACATGCGCTCCGACATAACCACATTCGACGTTGGTGTGCACGGCCCGCTCAGAGACGATGGAGTCCCGAGCGTGCAGGAGCATGGAATGACAAAGTTCCGAAATTGAATTATTGACAGCGAACAGTTCCTCAGGGATCATTGGTTAGCCCGCAAGGAGCGCACCGGAAAATGGTGAAATGTTTGAAAACAACGATTCCTCTTCGAGTTCTCGCTGGCAAAAGAGATGCCTTTCGGGAACGGCTTCTTGGATGGTTCGAATCTCGTTGAAACACACAATCCTTCGCCCACTACGATGGTAACTTTCATCGCGGAAAAATGAGTCAAACCGAATGATGAAGCCCGCCGCCCCTCACGGGAGAAGTCACCCGATGGCCTGGCAATGGGTTTGTGCACTGAGAGCACATCGATTTGGTTGATGGAAAAGTTTTTCATCATTTTCACTCACTCGGCACATTTAGTATGCAACGTGAGCGAGCGAGCGAATGCGAAGACGTGTGTATGCGCGATCATATCGGTTCCATTTTTCCCATCCTCTGGTGTGATGTTGAGGATGAAAAATGGTTTCTTGGCTAAGGTTGCAATGTCTTTTGCGCCTTACACTTCGTTGACGAGATGGGCATGGGGCTCAAGTTTGTAAGTGAACGCTCGTGACAATGGGAAAGGAGTTTTATGATGCCTTTCATCTTTCGTCAAAGCAGTGACCTGTTCGCTCGAGGACGATGCGACGCTCATGTTACACTTTGCGATGTCAGAGTGCACACAGCACACTCTGTGTTTCGAACGGCACACTGAGTGCAGAAAGTAATGTGAGTATTCGATCGACTTTACTGAAGGACAATCTCACAGACTCTGGATTCTGTATTGTCGATGCTGAATCCTCCTGCCAGACGGTTGATGGACGGTAATGCATTCGATAGCAATGAGTTACGCTGATTGAATGACGTTTCCATGCAAATTTTGGATTTTTTACAAAGAGATCAACACAAAGAAAGACGCTGCCGTTGACATAGTTCACATTGACTTTTGTTCTCCACTTTTTCGGAGCGTCACCGTGAACCGTTGTTGTTGGCTCTTCGTAAAATGAATATTAATCACTTAATACGATTAACCCCAAAATTGAGTGCAAAGCGCTTACCTTATGCTTCAAATGCAGAACCGTGCTCTTCCAATCAATCAATCAATCAAACGATTGAAGAAAGTATCACAAATGACACTTCCTAGAATCACTTGAAATCTAAAAAAAAGCTTTTTTCGTAGGAATCACTAGAGTCTCTGTTTATAAAAAATATGTTTAATCACTAAACTAGTTCCTAAGCACCACTTTATAAAAGAAATTACTTAAAAACAAAACTTAACTTTGATCACAAACACATCACTTGCGCGCGAATCCAATCCGTCTTGATGGATCGCTACAACTGAAAGGAAAAATCTCGCTCATCGTTTCGCTATGGTTGCTAGATGGACCATGACTGCTAGATACGGATGTACCCGTTCAGTACAAAAATAAAATGTTCCGTGAATTATTACATTCTTGTCGCGAATCATAGTAGCCCCGTTTTCCCTTCACGGCCTACTGTGGCTTCTATCACTTCCTCTTCTCGGTACAGAGCATTGGCAGCAAAATAAACACACTCGATTACGTTTCATTTGTATGCACCTCAACGAGCCCACATACCAACAAACACACACACACACCCACACGTGATTGCAACAAACGTCGAGCTCAATTTGCTCTGCTTTCCATACCATAAAGCAGCAATCTCGCCCAGAACGGGCCCAGAAGCGGCAGAAAGTTTGCCGGACGAAAGTTTATTCCTTTCACACCACAAACATCCGTTACACTCAAGGACTGTCGAGAGGCCACGAGCCAGCCAGCCAGCCTGCCACCCCCGTGAACTGCAGTCACACTTGCACACACTCACACAGCGCCTAGGAGTACCGGAGTGGATGCTCCCCCTCGACCCTCCGCAAAACCTTAATACACCGCAGCACCGGAAACTGAAACCTTGCATCGAAACGGTCCTTGCCCCGAAATGTGACCACCAGGGCCAAACACACACCACGACAGGGTGAAACCCCTGGCGAAGGCGCCATGTTTGCCCAGAAACCGCACGGCGGCGTACGCTTCGCAATATTTTATTTCCCGTTCCGCTCCCCCCGTCCCCCCAAACCAACTGACTGCCTCGAGGCACCCCGCTCCTGGACCTCCCGTTATCGTCACCAGCGACACCGACACGGAACCACAACCTCTCGGGGATCCCCCTCCCGTGAGCTCTCTTGAGATCTCGGTTACAGAAAAGATCAAATTTCATAGCTCGCAGCCCCTGACGGTAAGGCCCGGAAGCCCGTAAGGGAGGCAGTAGAGAATGAAATGCAACACCGGACCGCCCCGGGGGGCGAGGAAGGCGCTCGGGCGGTTGTTGGAATTTTGTTTCGGAATGCCCGAGAAGAAATGGAGCAGATTGGTGTCGCGGCTAGAGTGGTTTGCACCGGGATCCCGGGGACCACTCCTCGACCTCGCCGAGGTTGTCACAAAATCGCCTCCGACCGGCGATTCCTTGGCAGAAGTGCTCTCGACCGCTCGATTCGGGAAGCTTCCTGAGTCCACACCTTGGGCACCTTGGGCACCTTGGGAACAAAGGAAGGACTTTTGATTGTAAACCTTCTTCTTCGTTAGCTGGAAACACTTGTACTACTAAACGCTTTTCGATGAGGTCCGCAACTACTCCTCCGGAACAGGAGTTGCTATTAATTGCGCTGCTCGCCAGACCTGGCTCCCTGGTCTAGACCAACACAACACAACTTCCCCGAAACTACGCTTACACGAATGAATCAATCTTGGTCTCGCTAACTTTACATCAAATGTAGCAGCACAAACAACATAAACAATGCACACACACACACACACACAGTAGCCGGAGCACACCGATGCGCGCGACGCAGCTCCAGGCTCCCGGTGCCCTATGATCCCTGGCACACCCGGGACCGGGAGTGCAAAAGTGTTAAATGAAATAAACTCCTCGGCTGGTGGGTTGTCTGGCCTGGCTTAGGGGAGGGGCTGGCTGGTTGCAGCTGTTTGCACAGCGAAGAGGATCACACCACACGATGGTGGTGGTGGTGCTGTTGTGTTGTCGTTATGGAAAGCGTGGGACACACCCCACAAGGAACACGGATGCTGAATGCGACATTATAATTCCATCACGAAGTTGTTGGGTGGCGTGGCGCTGCACCATTTGGAGATCACGCCAAACTTCCTCCTTCTCCGAGATGGTATGGCCTCGGTCGGTCCTATGCTGTCCTAGACCGAAACTATGAAACTGGTTTATGAAAGTTGTGTCCTCGGTTTTCGCTCCCTCCTGTGTGTGTGTGTGTGTGTGTGTGTGTGTGTGTGTGTGTGTGCGCCAAGCCTTGCTGGTGCTGGTGGCTAGACAAATGGGTTCGCTTCAAATTCCTCAACTGATATGCCTGCAGCCAGCGAGGGTGCCAGCGTTGCAACCGACACGTCTACTACACGTGTGTGTGTCGACCTCTGCTGTGTCCTGTGTACGTGTGTGTACGTGTGTGTGTACGAGTGTGTGTGTGGCCAAGGATACACGCGTATGTGATGTTTGTGTTCTCCGTTGCGGTTGCAGTTTCCAAAGTGGGACGTCTTGCTCTCGTGCTCCCTTTCGGGCTTCAAACCGAAAGTCACATCATCCACGTCGCATGGAATCGCTGCAACACAACGTCCACAACTTCATTATGCCCCCTGCCCTTCCCCGGCCGCGGCCATCATATTTGCACTTTCGGAAAACCGCACACGAACAAAGCTTTTAGCCGTGTCAAACAGATAACTTTTGGTGGAAGGGCAAGAAGAGATGAACTTTCGTGATGTTGCGGGAACGTGCGAGGATCTCCTTTTTAACCGTTTCCGACCAAAGACACAACGGGGGGCCTTCCCGCTTGCTGCGCTTGTGGCTTGTTCCATGATTAATTTGCTATTCATTCTTCAAAAACTATTTCATCTGATAATTATTTCGATTGTTTGTTGTGGACGGTACCAGGTGAGGGTAGGCGGGGAAGAGGGGGGGGGATGATATGGGAAAAGTTTCGTTTGTTCTTCGGAACAACTCTTTGACTTGGACGACAATATCATAATGAAACCGAGAAAGCACTAATGGGATGAGATGCACCAACTTCCAAGAGCCATTCGGATGCTGCATGCGCTGCACTTTATCATGCAAATCTTTCTGCATAAAACATAATCCACATTTATCTAGCATTCGCGTGTAGCAAGAACACAATGTCGTTGGGTTTGTCGTTGTTACTTGCCGACCAAATCCGATTATAATGATATCCCGGATACTTTACGCATCGGAAGTAATG
This sequence comes from Anopheles darlingi, assembly GCF_943734745.1. Taxonomy (NCBI): domain Eukaryota; kingdom Metazoa; phylum Arthropoda; class Insecta; order Diptera; family Culicidae; genus Anopheles; species Anopheles darlingi. Next base: position 86,901,224 of record NC_064874.1, read on the forward strand.
GGAATGACAATGCCACTCTTCATGGTGGGACCCGGATGGAGTCCATGGAGGCAATTGTGTTACATTGTTATGCCGAGTAGCAAAATATAATGCAGAAGACGATTTGTATCATCTTTTTTTGATTGCATCATTAAAAGCCCTGGCAGTGGCTGCGAGAAAGACACAACAACAATCGGTAGATGGATGGAGCCATTTTTGGCATTTCCCTCTGTCCTCTTTTTCTTCTTTGTCATTGTCATTATTTTCCTCCGTGTCCGGTGGTTTGCGTTTCTTCCTTAAGCCACTGGCAGCAAAGGCTGCTCGGATTTTATGCTGAACCGCGGTTACTTCGGGCTTAAGTCGCCTTAAACTTATAGCTGCCAGCAAACTATAGCGGTTGAGACTGAGGGAACGGATCGTTCCCCATAGGACCACCTACTGACAGTAACAGTCCAAATCGTGCTCGCGCTTTCCTTCGATAAAAACGACGAAAAAAAAAACCCAATTTCAATTTGCTACAGCAAATAAAAGCTCCACTCCGCGAGCACCGCACCGAACCGCACCATTACATCGGGGATTTACATTTGATGGAAGGACATTCCATGCCTTTCGGTGCCGGCGTCCATTCCTACGACGGGCAGCAATTTCAACCACGAAGCCTTCGTCCGCTCTCCTCCCTTCCCCCCTCGCAGAGAGACCGCACACTTGAACAATTCTTTGCGAGTCATCTACTCCATCAAACTCAAACTGATTACTTCCACTGGGCCGCCGCCGCAGAGGGAAAGGGCATCGCGCCGGCGGCAGTCGAGGGAAAATCAGGAGCTTCAACAAAGCGGAAAAATTACTACTGTCCACGGAGTCACCATGTTTCGAGCTCTAGTGGCTAGCAGGCGATGGTGACTGAGGGGTTCGCGGTCGTGGCAATTGCGAGTTTTTGAATAGAAAGCAACTTTCATTTTCCTTCGCTGGCTCCCGGATACACCGTACTGATTTTCCCAAAGATTTTCCTCGCCTTCGCTATGTCCCTCTCTATCTCTGCTTCACGTTTTCTTAAAATTCTCATTTCGCGACACGCCTGGGTCGGTGTGTGTGTGTGTGACGAGTGTGACAGTTGAAGAAAATTCGCTCGTCATCACTTCTGACAGACTCATTTGTTTGTTTCGATTCGCAGCAGGCATCGCGCGGCGCGATGACATTCTACCTCTTGGTCTCGTGGTACACTCCAACCTGTCAGACCCTACAGAGAAGCTCCCCCGGGAGACCGCCTCTTCCAAGGGATATTGCTTTCGATACAACGGAATTGCAATTTTAGAAACTGTCACAAATCATGACTCCTGTTTGCCGGTTTCCTCGGGTCTAATTATTTTTGTCGCCATTTTACTTCACAATTCTGGAAGAATCCCCCCCTACACACCCCAGGGGGTTGGTCTTCTTCTCCTCCTGCCGCAATCGCAGAGCACAGTTTGTGCCGAGTGGAATGGAAATTGGTTTTGCTCTGCATGTTGCCACGCAGCTTCTTTACCTTCTTCTAACTAGGAAGCCATCTAGCAGCGGGTTCGGAATCGGTTACTGTATTTGAGTGCACACGTTTCGCGTGGCACGATTCATTCCCATTTGATTGCTTGTTATTCACGCAGTCACGCTGTGTGCTTCGCTCGCTGGCTCTTTACCTGGTATTAGAACCACATACGCTGGCATAAGATCGAATCAAGAAGAGAAGCCTCTGCAACGATACCGATATCATGGCACGGTATGGCGTCGGTGTGGGCTCTGAGATGGCAATTACTTGACTTCTGCTTCTAATGGCAGGCTGGTTGCCCTTGAAGGTGCCTCGTATATAATACGGTATTTTCCCGTTTATTGCAAATCCTCCGTTGTTCGAACATTCCTCGGAACATGAATCCTCTATTCCGGGGGAAGGAAATTTGTTTTTCTTCAACGAAAAAGCATACAATCGGTTGGAGCATTAATTGTTCGGCTACTGCTTTCAAATTTCAAATTCAACGATTCAAACGTACTGTTAATGCGTGTGTGCATGAAATTCTTCTGTTGCGAAAACATAATAAACGAATTCAATACCGCATACACTTCAGCGAAGCACGATTGAATATAGCAGCTTTTCGAGCAGCAGCAGCAGCAGCAGCAGCAGCAGGCTATCTCCTATCCTCCAGCTTCCATTTCCCTCATCCCCGCTCATTGCTACAATAACGTGGAACAAATTGAAAATGCGAGCTTGCCACGAAACCACGAAAGAGAAAACTCGCCAACTCGCGCAGCAGCGTAATTAAATAGAAAATATAACTTTCCCGCGCAACAAAGCACAGTTTTGCCAATCAAATGCACAAAAATGCAATCGAATAAAGCCCCCCTCTCCACCTACGACTATCAGACCGGATTGGAAAACTTGAAACAACCTAACAAGAGTGCGGTGGAGGTACGGGATGCGAGAGGCCTTCGAAGGGCACATTGAAATCATTTTTGCATTGCGAAATGATCGAACATCGGTGAGCGCTCTCACCGGCTAGCGAGCAACGGGAATGGAAAAAAGGCTCGAAAAGCAATAAGGACTTAATGAAACACGGTTTGCACGAGCTGGCCACGATTGCTAGGCAGCCGGAACCCCGGAACCACGGGCATCAGAATGTATGGGAAACAAGTTTCATTCAATTTCCAGTGGCGCTGGCTCTCGATTCGAGTTCTCAGGAAACCAAATGCATAAAAAAAGGAGGGGGGGCTCATATCATTCCCGCGCGAGTCGCACTTCACCGCCGACGAGTTAAGAAGGTTTCTCCTTTTGATCTCGTTTCCACCACACGGGGCCACTGCCGCCACCGCGAGGAGTGTTCGATCATCGAGAGCGCGGTATAATCCTTTCCCTGCCAGCCAGCGTTCTGGGAGCGAAATTTCCAATAATGCACCGTGATCGCAACGGCTCCGTGCGCGCTGGCACCGCTGGCAGGCCATAGACAGGCCACATCGACATCGACAGACGATATTAAAATCAAGTGCACATCCTGCGCAGCGTCGGAGTTTCGAGTCTGTTTTTATATGCTTGCTTGCTAGCATCCTTTCTTCTGAGGTGACCTGCATGGTGAGCGGTGGTGATGTGTTCGATTCGAGGTTCATTTATGCTGTTCAACCACCGGCACTCCGACGACTGTCCGTTTTTTTTTGTGCAGCCATTCAAAGTCGTTTCAAATTTTCGAACTTTTCAAATCAGCACTTCAGCTCAACGGCAGCATCCCATAGTTGCTGTGGGACACCCGGGTGCATTAGGGAAGAATGCATTCACCCCTGTTCTCTCTCTCTCTCTTTCTCTCTCTCTCGTTCTCTCTGTTAAGCTTGCACAAAATTGGATTAAGCAAACTGGGAAGTTCTTTCAGCTTGGCCCAAGCCGCTTGGAAGTTTTGAGATGAACTGAAAAAGGGTCCTTTTGTAAGAAGCAGTCCTCTCGTTGGTGTTGTTGGAGGAGCGCTCCTAAGATGTGCCAACAGCAATGTACGTTCACTTCGGGTTAATGGATGTCCAAGAAATGGGATTATAGTTTGAAAAGAACGCGGTTTGGGGTTAGGGCAAGGAATACATAATTTTGCCACGGCCGAACAAACAACTAATGAGTGCACTGGTGCTAAGTGATAAAACGGATAAACACTAAAAGCATAGCCAGCTTAGAGATGAGTAACCGGCATTACTCATCCATGCAATCGGTTGTTGTTGACCAACCCAACCCAACCAGATGCAGATGAGCAGTGCTGTGTCTTCTGACTCCGAACTAACTGGGAACGTACGTACCGGTACGTAAAGCGACCCACTTTAAATCCCAGGCATTAAAACTTCGCACCTAACCTCACTTTCGAAGGCCTCCGTACGATGGAGAAATCATTAACGCGTGCAATGCAAATCCGGACTAACGGTCGGGTCCGTTCGTCCCTCCTCCTTCTACTCCTCTTCCTTAACTGCAGCTCATTTGTGGTCCAAAGACCGAAAACAGTGGGCGAAAGGGGGAAGCTTAAGATCTCACACAGAGAGCCAGCTCGGTGCCTGAACTCGGTCTCTAAGTACCGGGATAAGTGAGCAAATTTTCTCCATCCAACCGACACCACACGGAACAGAAGAACAGCATCTTTTGGAACAAGTCTTTTGAAGCACACACACACACACATAGTCTCTCTTTCTAGCACGCTAACTGAGGCAAGAAAGGCTCCCGAACTTTATGGTCCAGCAGTCTTAATCTATTATAAAACTTTGACCACCATCGCTACTTCTTGCTTGCCCCTTCTTCTTCTCTCTAAGGAAGAAAGCAATGGAACCAATGATGACTAGTTGCTGCAAACCAAGATAAACATATTAGAATAGAAACTTTCGCTTCGTGTGAAGCGTGAATCGTGGTCGAATTTCGTGTGTGTGATGTATCCGTTCACCAGAACCTGGCCTTTGCCTGAACCGTCGTTAAGTGTAACGCTCGATTAGCTAAGGCCCGCTTTATACTTAAGCCTCTTGATAAGACGTTGAAGCCATAATCGTAATTCTAATCATACGTATTTCGCTTTCGTTCGGCCCCTTTTCCACCGTAACGTGTTCCTTGATTAGGTGATCCACCAAGGCTAATTAGACCTTTCGGGTCTGAAGCCTACAAACGGGGAGACTTCCGAGCGTTAATTAGATTGTTTAGAATTTCGACGAAATCACCCAATACGAGGATTTCCCACCGTGAAACAGCTTGAATCCATGCCCTACCCTGTCCTACCCACGGCCTATCCACCATCGACAACCCCCCTAAAACCATCGACAGTAACCTCTGACATGTTTCTGATTAGTTCACGGAAACGCGATGCGATTGAATCATAAAACCGTGTCGAACGGTAGGTGGTTTTAGACCCGAAACTTTGGTCTTCACCCAAACCACCCGGGGAACCGTATTCCTTTACGGCCCTTACGGAAGGCAGGTCATGGTAGTCCACAACGGGAACGTTGTGTTGCCCCTCGCTACCCCCGGCCAGATAACCGTCGACGAGGGACTAATAAGCACAACGGACCAGCTACCAAGACGTAACGGAGCGGTATCCTGTTGTGTGGCGCGAACGTTTTGGAATCTTACAAGGGCCAGGATTAGTGAGGAGCTCCTGCCACTGCCAAAAACGGTGCTCTAGTGGTGTTGGCGATCATAAAATCGCAAAGTTGAATCGCACCCCCCGGGACGGTGCGCCCGTACTCATCCGGTCTCATTCACATGAATGTAGGAAAAGGTAATAAAACATTTAAGACATGGCCTCTGGTCTCGTCTAGGTTTTACTGTTTGTTGCGCCCTGTTGCAGGAAGGGAGGGACGCGGGTTTTAAAATTTTATTTTCAATTTTTCCACGACACATTCCACGGTGCCAAAGGTAACGGGTCGCGTTCGCGCTACCGGCTCGAAACATAATCCTCAGACAGTTTAAGCTATCGCAATATCAATTTTGGAACCCACCAACCAACCAGTTGTGGATCACTAGCAGCCCAACAAGGGGCAACTTCAACCACCACAACCACCACACTAAACGATCCTTATCTTTACGATCTTTCGCTCGGCGGTCGCCTTGTTGAGCCTGGAATGTGTTTCGAATTCATGAGCGGGTTCGTTGTGGTCGTACATGGACGAACCAAGGTTCCAAGCCAACTTTGATTGCTTGCTGTAAGTCGCGAACCGGTTACCATAAGAGCACCAAAAGCATGGTGTGCTATAGAAGCTCCTACTATTTTCTGGTGTTGAGATTTTAATGATGGAAACACATATTGCCTGACCGCTCAAATTATACAGTAGCACGTTTCCTTCTTGTATTCGAAGGGGTTTTCGGTGTGAATGATACAGTCACTGGACTAGCTCAACGTGTCAGAAGCGAGCTCCAACATAATATACCAACTGAAATACACGCTCCGCAGTCGCCCTGCGGGGGATTCAATATCCATCACCACCCTCCGCGTTGGACTCTCTCCCATTTCACTTTGCATGATCGTAATGCAATTCTCATTTGACAGGGAAAATTGGCAGCATGAGTAAGACAGAGCAGTGAAACTGAGTTAAGTGAATGAAAAATTCGTAAAAAATAGAGCGAGCGAACGAGGCGTCAGATGGACGTTACGCGGTTCTGCGTTCCTCGCAGCTCTGCAGACAGCTGCCTGGAATGCGCGCACCGCTCCGCGCTCGTTCAATATTTCATGTCAAAATGAAATGAATAAAACGGGACCGGGAATGGGATCCCGCCGGCACGGGATCGCATCGCCGGGTGTCAGCCTGCCAGCACGAGACCGAGCTGAAGGAAGGATGCAGCACATCAATTTGAATCGGGCAAACTCTTCAACCTACTACCGCCACTGCCACTGCCACCGAGCGCATTGCAACGACATCTGACGCTCGAAGAACTGATCGGAAACAAAAGGCAAACGGTGCGGGGTGAGTTTGGAAAAGTTTTTCTCCCACACGCCGAAGAACGCCCCCTCAGACAATGCGCCAAAGGGCGCGCAGACCCGGCGGTCACACGCACTCGGCACGGAAGCTGTCGCGGAAGAAGAAAAAATGGCAGTCCCTTTCGAGGACTTCCCATAGAAGTTGTCCATCGAAGTGTGCCAAGAAGCATGGCTATCCGCCACCACCGGAGACACGGAGTAGTGTGCATTGAATCGGCATCGGGAATTCAATTGCATCGTGCCGCCCCTTGGAGAGCGCAACCGAAGAAGAAGAAGAAAGGATAAAGGACAACAGGACAACCCCGAACCAGGAGCGATGCTCCCGCGAGAGACAAGTTGTAGATGAATGGGAAGAAACTTAAATTTATTACCCCGATGAAACCCCTACCCGTTTTCTTCTTCCTTCTTCTCGCCAGCTCGGCCACTCGACGGTAGCTGGTGGCAGAACTTTTATTTATTACCACTTGTTTGCAAGCATCGCGATTCCGTTTAATCGAATCCACTCGTGATCTCTTCGCTCGGTGCCGCCTGGTCCCTGCCGGGCTGCCAAATAAGTTGGAAAGAATCGGTGACAATGCTTCGCAAACTCACACCGTAACGGGTTGACCGGGCGGGCTCCGAGATGAAGAAGGTGCTTTATGGGGTGTACTTCCGAACGGGAGTCGTGTGGCGCGGTGGAAGGTGGATGGATGGCAGTTGAAAACGGCATCAGATATCAATTCGTCGAAGTTGAGCTGCTGCTGCTGCTACGGCTCTGCCTGCTGCCCTCGCCGTCTTTGGAGATTATCTACTTCACTCCGGTCGATGCTGACGGTTGACGTCGGTGGAAGGACTTATCTCGTTCAACTTTCTTTTGTTTATTGTTGACCACGACGGAAAGGGAAAAGGTGTGTGAATGGGGCGGGTAGGGGATGCTACAAGTTCGCTGCATTAATGATTCATGCTCGAGTCCTTTGCTCATCTGTTGAGGTCGATGCGAAGTTTTAGCAGCATCTCTTCACAACCTTAATATGTAGTGACGTTCGAGTTGACTGCCAAAGACTTCAGGTGGACTTTTGTTTTTTGGTTCGAAGAAAACAGATAAGCTGTTGCTTTTACAAGGGTTATTTCAATATGACTTTTCCTTTTCAGATGTTCTTTTCTAAATATATCAGATTCGTACTTGTTCTATTAATAATAATGAGCCAACCAAAACACCCAACACGTGATCGTTGAGAACTACTCATAGAAACGTTATAATCATAGAAACTCATAGTGACAGGCATTGTTGTTTCCTGTTTTGAGTTGAAAGATTGAGTTATCGCTTTGCGTACAATTATGGGAACATTTCAGATAACTCACTCATTCCCGCGGATGTTCGTGGGGGAATTTCCATGAATCATATTTCAGAAGCATCATAGTTGTGAAAAGACTTATAAGAGTTATACGCGATGATTTGCGTACCAGTGCGACCCTGACCCAAGCAAGACATGTTATAATATTGTTGTGCAAAGTGTTTCTCAATCATGGAACGTTTAGTTTGTGGTATAGTCGTGATTTTAGTGGCAGGGCAAGTGAGCTGCTTTCTCAACGTATCGCTAATAGAGGTAACTAAGTGTGTTATGGTGATACTTTTTAACATTCCTAACACCCTATGTCACATGTTACAGGAATTAAGAGAAGAAGTGCGTAACCAACAGAAGACCTTTAAAGAAAATCAAAACCATCTTAGGCAGATTCTCGAACTGTTGAGCAAGATACAGCGTGAGACTCAAAATCAAATCGAAGGGTCGAAAGTAGCAAGCGATCAACAGCACGAAACGAAATGGCACGCAGAGACCAACAAAACGATCGTACCTGCAAGATGTGCTCAACGAGAGAAAATTCTTAAAGCTCTGATTACCTTACAGCAAGAAGCCCAACAGCAAAGGAAGGACGTAGCAAATGATCGTATTGAATTTTTGAAATGGCGCACAGAATTCCAAGAAATAATCGCATACATAATGAAGTACCAGTCATTATCCAACCAACAAGCAGAATCGAAAAGCAAGGAATCGTCAGGGGGGAACGATACAGAGCAAGTCAATCGCGGGAATAAGGAGCAGCATAATGTGTTATTGGTTTTTTATAAACCATCATATCGGTCCTGTGGAAAGGCGCTCGTGAAAACGTCCGGAAAGTATAATATCAGTCCCACAGCATCATCCTCACCCTTTTCTGCATATTGTGAAGAGGAAAAGTTTGGTGGCGGATGGATGGTAATTCAGCATCGTTTCAACGGATCTCTGAGCTTCAATCGCAACTGGACCGACTATCGAAATGGATTCGGCGATGTCGAAGGTGAGCACTGGCTTGGTCTCGAAAAGGTTTATCAGTTGACAAAAGAGCATACTTATGAGTTGTTGGTCGAGATGAAGGACTTTCAGAATAACTACAAATATGCTAAATACAGCTCATTCGCAATCGGCAGCGAAAGCGAGAGTTATCGTATGACAACTCTGGGGACTCATAGTGGCACGGCAGGAAATTCACTGAGATATCACAAAGGAATGAAGTTTTCAACTCCAGATAAAGATAACGATGTTCGTGATGATGCGAACTGTGCCCAAATCTGTGCTGGAGGATGGTGGTTCACTGATTGCTACAATGGGTTTTTAAACGGACTGTATCGAAAAGTAAGGGCAAAAGGAATATCCATAATCGCCTGGTATGATTTCAACAATGATTTGCGAGGGCTAAGCTATTCTCGAATGATGATTCGTCCAGTGAACTAAAATACAACGAGAATAATTTCCAACAAGTTTAACGAACTACTGCACGTTATTCGTTTGTTAGACATAAAATAAACTACCACCTAACCACCAACATAACTTACTTAAATTACCTAAAACGGTATATTTAGAAACAAACAAGCAATCCGCTTCTTACATCCAAGCACAAATATGCGTCCTATTAAAAAATAAATGTATCATTAATAAATAAAAAAAGCGTTAATTGCTTAATGATGACGGTTTCGTGTAACAAACGCTACCGCTTGAACGAGCCAATGTTACACTTAAAAAAGGTTGAAATGATCAGGAAAAATGCCTAAAGATTGGCGCACCATCATACACATACGTACGCTGGAATGGGAGAAAAAATCGATGATAAGTTAATATAAAATCAAGAATCCAATTTTCCAGATTTCCCGCAAGTTTCCGGCGATACTAGCACCCTCTCGGGGAAAATGTTCGAAGCACATTCGCTTGTATTCCCAGGAAACCGCGCCTCACACAAGGTCGGATGGGAAATATTAGCCGCTCCATATAAATCACGTGGTGGCTGCTGCCGCTTTTAGGACAATGTGCCACAAACTCTTGCAATTTAAGGTAGCTTGAATTGAGATGGACCAAAAAGCGGGAAGTGTTTCTCCAAAGGCCCGTCATCCTTGTTGAGAAACGCATTTGCAAATTATTCTATTTCGATTGAGATATTTTTTGCTGATTCGGGAAATCGAAAGATAAGAGTGTAGTTCAGCAGATAAGCAAAGGCGCAATGATGCATTGGACACATCTACATGGCTCTAATTGCAGTAAAGTTGCTCGTGGATGCTATTAGAAAAACTGGAAGTGTTGCTTAGCCTGCGGTTGCCTTGGCGCCTCCATCAGGCACGGAGCATGTTTTATTTGAGAAAAAATTTTCGGCATGAAAAAAATGCTCGTCAGGTTCACACACAACACCATAAATTTTAATTTATTTTTGACCAGAAATCTGCCGATGTGAAAGTTTGATAGTTTCGCGGGCGCGCTACGTCTAGCCACCGCTTAGCTGTTCCAGCTGTCAAATCGGCCCAGAGTAAACAAAAATTGATTTTCTTCCTCGTTCCGTGAATTTTCTGTTCTTTCTCATACAATTATCACCACCACCCCCTCTTTGTGTAGTGAGATCGGCCCGCATAATTGTGCGTTGTTGCGTGCGCCCACCCAGTCCCTTCCGTTCCCCGCTCCGTGTTATCAGCTGACACAATCGGCGATGTAGCACCAGCACCAGCTGCAGCCCATAAACTCGACGGTGGTTTAACGAGTCGTCGCGCGCGCGTTCTCTTTGTGCTGCGGATCGCTCTTGTGGCGATGTAGTGATCGATCCCGGGAAGTAGTGCAGAAGAAGCCCTAGATAAACGCAAATCAACGAACGAGCAAACAACGAGCGGGCAGGCAAGGATGGATTATGCAACGAATTCGCGGCCCCTGTTACAGGACACGGATGACCGTGAGACGGGCGACAGTGACGACACGTTCCTGGACGACAACTATGCCGGATCGATAAATGCCTCGACCAGCAACATTCCAGCCATCCAGCTAGCCAAGGACCGCTCCCAGGCCAGCGCCAGCAGCATCTCAACGACGACGACAGCGGAAACGCGCATCGTCGGATCGGGCAACCGGATCGCTCCGTCCGACAAGTACAACTTTACCTACGCAGTTTTCTACCTGATGGGCATGACGACGATGGTTCCGTGGAATTTCTTCGTCACCGCCGAGGAGTACTGGCAGTACAAGTTCCGGAACGTGTCCTCCAACGACACTTCCTCGATGACGCCGCGTCAGCTCGAGTTCCAGTCGGATCTGAGCATCGCGGCGGCCGTTCCGGGTGTCGTGTTTCTCATACTGAACGCTTGCGTTGGCCACCGGATACCGCTCAGCTTGCGTATGAACGGATCGCTCGTACTAATGCTGCTCATCATGATGGGCACGACGGCGCTGGTACGCGTTGATACCGATAGTTGGCAGGACGACTTCTTCAACCTGACGATGCTCACCGTCGTCGTGATCAATAGTGAGTCTTTCCTGGAGGGCGTATGCGTCATGCCTTGATTGAACTATCGTTTTCTTTTTTCTGTAGGTTTCTCGGCCATCCTAACCGGAGGTCTGTTCGGTATTGCGGGTCAGTTTAGTGCCCACTACATGACGGCCGCCGTCAGTGGACAGGCACTCGGTGGTATTTTCTCGGCAATCGCCGACATCATTGCACTTACCTTCGCCAGCAATCCGGTCACGACGGCATTCGTGTTTTTCATTATCGGCTGTGTGGTTCTACTGCTGTCCCAGATCCTCTACATCGTGATGTCCAAGACGCTCTTCTTCCGGTACCACACCTCGGCCACCCTCATGAAGAGCTCACTCGAGGCGGACCCGACTGCACGTGACCTTTGTCCGCGTCTCGAACCACGCTTCCCGGTGGTACTACGCAAGATCTGGCTGTATGGATTCTCCGAGTGGCTGATCTTCGTTACGACCCTCTCGATCTATCCGGCTGTGACGGTGCTGGTTGGGTCTCAGAACCATGGCCGACCGTGGAACGACGTGTACTTCCTGCCCGTCGTCAACTATCTTCTCTTCAACACGGGCGACTATCTGGGGCGCGTATTTGCTGGCCTCTTCGAATGGGTAAATCCGCCTTCAAAGCTTATCAGTGACAGTGCACTAATTCCTTTTTCCTCCCTCTCTCTCTGTAGCCGTCGAACAATGCGCTGCTGATTGGATTGCTGACGATCGCGAGGATCGCGTTCGTACCGGCGATGCTGCTCTGTAACATAACGCAGCATCACAACTTTCCGGTATTGATTCATTCCGATTACATCTTCACCGTGCTGATGGCTGCGTTTGCGCTGTCGAACGGCTATCTGGCCAACGTGGCCCTAATCGGTGCACCACGATCGGTCGAACCGTACGAGAAGGAAATGGCTTCTTCGATGATGGCCGCCTTCCTCGGTATCGGGCTGGCGTGTGGATCCGCCATCAGTCTCATGATCATCGAGTGGATCAAGTGATACAGCTTTCCGCGGTCGGTGGCGAGTGTTTAACGCATCCGCAACGCACGATTCCACCGCATCGCAGCATCTACAGGACCAAAAATCGTCGAAACGAAGCCCCTCCTTAGCTAATGGTGGTAGCGGGTAGTTTACAGACTATTTAGATAAATTTATATTTACACATACGTACGGTAGTCCTTATGGTAGTCGTCGTCGTCGTGGTCGTTGTTGAAATCAAAAGACTCGCGGACCCACCGTTTTTGGGCCGCTTAAAATCTATGCAAACGGAGAGAGCCATTGACAGAGGGTTACTAACGTTAAAATGACAAACTTGTTAACTGTTATCCGTCACCGGCACATTTATCACGGTGATAATATTCCTCATTTTTCGCGTTTTTGGTTTTTACACTTTAAAGCATATGATATGCCGCCTCGAAAGGCCACTAGAGGGTAGGTGCCTCACTATATATATCTATATACGTATCGGATATTGTACGCGCGTAAGATACTTATCGCAATCCACCGCCACTATTGGAGCCAGAGAGAAAGAAGCTATGCCATCCATCTTATGGTGCTTGTGGTGTAGGGAGATCCCACTAGATTACAGGGACCGAAGTTCGTGCGATGCGTGATAAAACAGTAGCATAGCGTAGAGATAGTACTCACATAATCATTGTAAGCATTATACACTGCATAATGGGCGCCGCTGACGCAATAAAAAACGTGATCGAGCTCTCTCTCCCTCTCGGTAGTAAACAAACCACCGTAGCCCCGTTAATTGGCGATCGACTTTCGCCCTGTCGACTTGTCAGTCGTTGCAAGATTGTGCAGACGGTGCGGTGGTTGCCCATGACCGACTTCTAACGCCGTTATTTGACCCGCATCACGAGAGTCCAGGTCGCGCTCTCGGCCGCGTTTTGATAAGACACTTGCAGGGTGCTAGAAAACAGCGATAATGATGCGCACGGCCTAGCGTTTATGCACGCGCCCCGTGGAGAAGTGAGGTGATCCACTGAATCGATTTCAAGTGCAATGATCCGTAGAATCGTCGTCATCATCGTCATCGTCGGCTTCTTTGTCTTCGGTATAGAGGGGCAATTAGCGTTAATTCTACACGTTCTTTTCAGTGGTTCTGTGGTTTCTTTATTTTTCTTCACAACAACATCTGCTTCTGGGGAAGAAGAGAGGAAGAGACGAGGGGTTAGGGGGGCCGTGGGAATAGGGGTTCAGTATTCCGTGTATTCTTCCGAACGGACATGACGCATCGTTCCATTCCTGAAACCACACGCACGTTCCGGACGATCTGTGTTATGCTTCCGAGGTGGGTAGTCCTTTGAAAGGCTCTCTCGTTCTCGCTCTCTCTCCCTTTCTCTTTCACGCATGATTTCTGTTCTGTCTTGGAGTTAATCACTTAATCACCTGCTGTTACCTAATGCCTTCATTTGCAAAGACTCAAAGACCAGTGGCTCTCTCTGGTCTCCGATACTTTGGATTGTATCCACCACCGAAATCCGGCCGCCTGTGTTTGCGTCGTCCATTGCTTGTCCAAGTCACACGTCCTCCTAAATTTGCCCACGTTTTGCCCACATAAAATCGCATTCTGCTTCTACTCACGGAATACCGGATGGCTTTTGCTTTGTCCAAATTGTCCAAATCCTACACTATACACTATAGTTATATCCGCTCCACTTTACTATCGGTACACATTAATAGTAAGATAGTGTGTCTTAGGTGGTGCTTGCTTTCGTGCGGCATTCGCACCGTCCCTCCGAACCCCGAAATTCGCTTGCTGCACGACAACGACGACGATACAAGTTTTCTGTGTGAACGTTCTTGGCAACATCTTAAGTTTGATAGGTATAATCAATAGTGTATCTGGTTGCTGCTGTTCGCCCTGCAGGAGCTCCAACTTCATAAGATACACCGTGGAGCGTCGGCCGAGCGGGGGCTCACCGCAGAAGTCGAAGTGTCGCACAGAATTCGCCATTTAGTCGCGACTGAATTAATCCTACAAAAGTGATAGGAAGAAGAGACACATTATCTCATCGCCAAGACCACAATCACCACCGCCGCCTATTGAGCCCCATCATGGGATCGTGCAATCGTGATCGCCAAGACAGAAGGGACCCAACAAAGCAGGCGCAGAGTCTGGTCTGGTCGCGCCGAGAGATCGCGCTCTACGTTCAACAATCACGCATCTGTGTGTCACAATAAGATACTGTTGTTTCCTTCGGGTACCGACGGTTTATCCGTCCGGTAGCTCCCGGTAAATGTACAAGAGATCCCCGCGTGCACTCGGCACTACTCGAGGCTGCCGAAAAACAAAAAACGGAAAGGGATTAGCATCGAAAGTGTATCAGTCGAAAAAGGGGGTACAATATTTTTGTGTAATTTCTTTTTTTTTTCCTTTCGTTAAAGCCACCGAGGTCCTGCTTCTCGCCCGAGCCCGAGCTCCTCGGCTAGTACGTTGGCTGAATGATGTGGCGAGCGATGATAAGAATGATATATTGGTTTCGCAAGATGAGAAGATGATCTGGATGTGGTGATGAGTATTTTGCCGAAACATTTTAGTAACAATTATGTGGTGTTTTGATTCCTCGCCTTCTCTCACCCTAACTCCTACTAAAACAAAATCATTTAAGGGCGCCCTCATTTTTAGTTTTGAATCGCGAGTTTTCCTATCGCAAATATTCGTCACCACCCCCATCCGTTGTATCAAACAGATAGCACTGGCAGCGCAATTTTGTTGATAAGTGCACCGCGCCACCCTCGTCTCCATCTCCGCGGTTACAAGGAGAGAACAGGAAGAGAGTAGTGGTGATTAAACGATTGAGTTTGGTTTGTTTGCTTTGTAGTGTTTGTCCCAGTTCAACATCAACATCATTTTGTCGTATTATAACGTACAAGGCACATAGAGATAGAAAGTGTAGTGTAGTGTTTTTTTTTCTCTGCTACCATTTCGGGGCTAGACCCCTAATCCCTTTTGATGGTAGAGGAGGGGGCTCTTTTAACAATCGCGTGTTAGTAACGTAAAATATGAGATGGATAAGGGAACTGGAAACCTGGGACAGCTAGCGTAGAGATTGAATTGAGATGAAAATTAAGAAGAAGGAACCCTCATGCCTGCTAGCTTTCTCATAAGATGACAGTGGCTCGTCATTGATTGTCTTCGTTTATCCAATACAAAGCAACGTGAAACCGTGATAGAAACCGCCAAAAACGAAAATGAAAACAAAACCAATCAACAAACAGGAAATGAAATTATGAACACAGTTGAAGGAAACATAAAAACCTACGTAAAAAATGAAGAAAAAACACATTTATTAAAACACAACCCAATACGAAATCCACTAACACACGACACGACACGCCATTATGCTGCTTCGCCTTCTCCAATGAAATCTCAGGGGTGTTAATGAGTGAGAGGGGTGTGAGTGTTCAAATGGTGATTGTTAAGCGGTCACCCCAAAGTTTAGCGGTTACCCCTTCTCCACTCCCTTGCGTGTGTTGCTGTTTGGTTTTGTTGGGGGGAGGAGAGTTGTATAATTTTTCTCAACAACTAACTAGAAGATGTCCTAGAAACACACTTAAACACGAGCAGACGCGCACACGTATATGCGTTCTACAGTGGTGCGTGCTGCACTATCTACAAACGTTCTGCTCCTAGAGTTCCCTCGCTTCGAAGGACCTTTGCTGACGTGACTGCCGCTGCTGCTGCTGCTGCGTGTGCGCGTGTCGTGTGTTAACGTTAATGGGAGGTGGGTTTATCACTTGATTCCTTAACAGCTTACTTTCGAGCTTCTGGGTATTCCGAGAATCTACTAAGAAACTACCAATGTTTAGTCTTACATGCTACAACGAGGGGGGCTGGGGGAGAGAAGGGTACACTAGAAAGTACACACACGTACACACACACACACATACAACGAGTACCACACACATTAACAAAGTATTTCGACCCAGCATGGGACTTCCACCAATTCCACCGAAGCGAAGGGCATATTGGCCACAGCAAGGCCGTTCCATCTGCTGGTCAACATTCAATTCAAATAGTGCGTTGCTTAAGTTTTTGTTACTTTGTAATCCATCCTTCCTTTCTTCCTCCTCGTCCTCGTTCTTTGCCGCGTAAGTACCTTTCTCTTCCTTTTGTTTGGGTGCCGAAAGATTGGCTTCTAGTGAAACGGTTTGCGGTTATTAACGATTTGCAAAACTACCTGCTGATCGTTTGCAGATCGAACGATCGAACATCGGGGCGGAACATCGTAACATCAATAGTTATAAAACGGTACTGCTGCTCGCCTAACGCTACATCAATAAATATATAAGTTTAGTTTATGTAGGTATGATGTATGCTGTGTCCTATATGGCTGCGCATCCTCATCGTAACGGATGATGCGGTTGTTAATTACTTGTTTAATGACCCATAGATTGCACACTGCCCTCTCCGTTGGCATCACACCCGTAGTCAGGATCCTATCATGCTATCTCATCTCTACCAATGCAGTACCAAGGGCAATACCAAGTACCTCGAGTACCGAGATGGTGATTGTTAATGTTATTTTCTCTTACTCTCTCTCTCTTTCTGCTATGCTATGGAATAAGGGGCTTTCACTGCGATATAATGTTAACATTCAGCTGGTAGGTATGTATGTTGTAAGTGTAATTTCATTTGTTTTATGTGTGTTAATCCGTTATGCTATATCGGTTTCTGCAAACCGCTCCTATCCATACTTGCCGCCTCTTCGTGCCGGCCGGCACACTAAACACTACAAACGCGTAGTTGTGATGTTGCTGTTGACTGTGTCCTGTTAGTCCCAGTTCCGCATATGCGTGTCTATATGCGGAATGGTCTATATGTTCAATGTGCGTGCGGCGTCGGGACTCGTTCGGGATGTTTGTTCTCCCTAGCGACCCAGTTCACGCTCGCCACTCAAAACCCTCCAACTCTGACTCTGTTAACCGTTTAAGAGCGAATAGAAGAAATCGAGGAGCTAATGCTAGCAACACAACAACCGAAACAACCGGATGATCTGGTGATACCGAGAAACTCCAGTAACAAATAGGACCCGAGGTTCCCGCACGCTATCACACAACACTAATCATAATAATCGAGCGCGTAAGGTTGGTAACAGTAGTTGGTGCTGAATTTGTTAAGTTGTTTTGTGCGAAAAAAATAAATACTAAACCGTACCTCTCACAGCACAAATGCATATAATCCTTCACCCTTGGGTTAGCTGGTTTGAGATTCCTTAAGAGTTAAGAGCTTGAAATCGTTCATCGACCGAACTCCGTTGCGTCCCCCGGGGGGGACGCTACCCACAACGCAACCAAATTCTCAATTATTAGCTACTCTACTTGCGGTATGGTTGGTAACACTTTTACTAAATACTAATACCCTACGTATCTACTACTGCGCTACTACTGGGGTACGGTTTACTACATTACCCGTCCGTAAAGAAGTATATCTAACTTCGCCTAACAATTCCATTCCCACTGCCTTAATGCCATCGAATTAAAGTCTCTTTTGTACTACTAAGTAGCTTTAGTAACTAACCCAACACTCAGCCTAGAGGAGGAAAGAACCAATTCGGAATTCGAGCACAATGGCCTCCACCAGCCAGCCAGCCAGCTAGCCGGCCGGACGGCCCATCTAATAGATCGTTTACCCATGCCCATCATCGTGCTCTGAAAAAGGGTGCGTTTTCAAGAATTGAGAATATAGTTCAGGATATGCACACAACCACGAACCGACAACCTCGTTTCCCTCTTTACCTAATTAACCCTAAACCTTCACTCCCTCCCAACAGTGTCTTGCGACTTCCCTGTCCTCGATTCCTCACCGCCCTGCCTCAGCACGACACGAAAACCAAAACGAAGAAACGAGTATCCCAAAGGAGCATTATTGAGATTTCTGTATAAGTCACTTCACTACAAGTAAAAGGCAGCCCGCTACCCTCACTCTCGGAAATGACGCACGAAACGCAAC
>NC_064874.1:86926901-86994401 GCF_943734745.1 Anopheles darlingi
GTTAAGTAAATGCCGCTGCCAGTCAGGAATTAATCAAAAAGGGATTTTGAAAGAAAAACAAAGACAAAACTGGGACAATTGGGACAAGGCGGTAAGTGTAAGTCGATCAGTTTATGGGATTGGGACAATATTTGAAATCGTTTCAATGCTTCACCATCATATGACCTTCGCAAAAATGGCCCAAAAAGTGTCCAGCAACTCGTCGCTTTGGCCAAATCCTTTTGACGTATAGCCAAGGTTCCCACCCCCCCGATAGTGATCAACTATCAACAGATCATTGATCAAACCTTCTTTATCCATTCTCAATCACCATGATTGAGGGGGTAGCAACACACACACACACACTTCTTCTTCGCTACCGCTACCAAAGCACCGCATACCGGCACCAATCCGGAATGACTTATGGGATCTGTAATGTGAAGGCGCGCTTCTCGATGCCGGCGATTGCCATTTGCCCGTTCCGGAGGTAATGAAAGCCATATATTTTATTCCCAATAGCCTTCCTCCTCGCCCTATCAAACGGACTGACCGTTCTGATCCCCGCAAACCAAATCGATAATCGAGTAATTCGGCAACATTTTGGGTACGAAAATGAGACAGGTAGAGGCAGGCAAAATGGACAGGCCCTGGATGGAAAAAGGGAAAGAATGGACGGATTTCCTTCCTTCGCTTTCCTTGCAACGATGCTGATCGTTAACGTTGCCACCGCTGCCGCCCTTTCTCCCAGGGCTCACGGGAGTCATAACGTCCAGCAGCGAAGTTACACCCAACTGGCTTTCCCCAACTGCTACTTAGGCACATAATAAACGCAACATTACCAGCGTTGACACCTGAGCAAACACCTGGCGTCGTGTATGGTCAAGCAAAAAGCTGTGCTAGCTGCTGACCGGCCGGTGGTTGCTCGTTGCTTGCACTTTACCGTATTATTAGAACTGGAATTGCAGGCCAGGGGTTCCATCTATCCCATCCATCAGCAAACATTTGCCAACCATGCTCTGGGAGCTACGACACGAGAACGGTGCAAACCTCTTTCTTGTTCCATGCAAAGTAGTACCATGGACAGTGTTGATTGCACCGAGGGTTGACACTCGGTGCTAGCACCGACCAAACTCGATTATCGTACGCCTATAAACTCCCAGTCCCTGTGTTTTCAAAAGAATCCCCTTTTAAAGGTTCTTTTACACATAAAGAACCACACGATGGGATTGCAGCGCACTACAATGTTGCCTAGAACACCAGCTTCAGGACCAGGAGCCTGCTTTCGTTTACGATCCGACTAGGTTCGATTATTCATTGTTTGGTTCTCGATTCCGCCCCTCGATTCTGTTTGGGGTTGAACTCCTGGGGGAGCAAAAAAAATTAATGACCACCTTTTGTTAAACCTTCCGGAATGATGTTGCCACCGTTGGTGCTACTGCTACTGCTACTGCTGCAGCAGCAGCACAACACAACGCTGTAGCTCCAACTCAACCTACTCGACTCGACCAGTGCTGGTCTCGGGAGCCCTCGCTTCTTTGGCCCCCCATAATGTGAAATTATGTAGATAAATTTATGATTCTCTAGGGTAGCTGAGCCAACCTGTGCCGCGGTGAGGGAGGGGTGGGGTTGGGGTAACAGGGCGATTATTATTCCGCTCAGCTCAGCACCGTACCGGACAAGTCATCAATTAAGCTCAGGCCACCCACCAGCCACCCCCCACGGTAAGCGCTTTGTTGTACCAGAGAGCTCCCGTCGTACCGGTCTGGACCATAAAATTAATTCTTACCGTTGTTTCTTGCCATTAGAAACAATGTATGTGTTGTGGTCCGACGGAAATCGGCTTTCGATTCTGCTCGAGATGCTCGAAGGAAGGGTGGTGGTGGGGGTGGCAATCCCATTTCAATTTGCTTTATTTCACCAGCTACCTGGCGTCTCCATCTCTGCTTTATTTTACCATTCACCTGGCGCCTCCATTTCCACGGCGCAGACTGATATGAAGCGACGTGCTGCAACCAAAGTAGTCTGTATTGTTTCATCTCACACCGAAAGGGATTCGTCGTTGGCCCTGGCTGGCAACGGAACGGTCTTTGAAGACTGTCCAAATAATGTTTCTATGCGTTCTCCCGCGCTTCATACACCATTTAATCAACGGAGAAGCCACCATAATACATACAAGAAACATTAAAAACCTCCCCTCAGGAGTTATAATGGTGTGCTCGAGCAAAAAGAACGATGGAGAAGAAGAATAACGAAAACAACACAAAACATCCTCATCATTTCCTCAATTCATTTTTGGGCCCCTTACCCCCGCCACTGCCACTGATGACATTGTGCCTTCTCCAAATTTCCGTTCCGTGTGCGGGCCCCGCGTCCACCGTGGTGTAATGGTTTTTCCTCATTTAATACCCTCCTCCTCTTTCTCTCCGGGGAATTTTCCCAACTCACACATTAAATTGTCCGTTCCCCCCTTCCGCTCAGCTGAGGTGATGATACAAAAGTTTAACAAAAAATCTTATCACCATTATGCAACAGTAGCACTGGCAGCAGCATCGCCAGAAGCTGTCAAAAAACGCGACCGAAGCGCGGGATATCGCACCCTCAGGACCGACCGAAAACCGGATCGCTATCCGGCCACGGGATGTGTCACTCGGTGTCATACGAACGGTGACTGAAGGATGCTGAAGTAGCGTAAATCCACGGACTAGAGCTCGGCACAACGCTATCAAAAGCGGCCACACGGCGGCGGTCTGGTGATGAAGCTAACCGACACACAACCCCTTTTTTGGCCTTCGAGCCGCGCTCGACACACTCACTCGAGAGCAAACGAAATCTCCCACTTTGTCAGCGAAAAGAGCGAAAGATTTGGGGGAACCATTTCGTGGCTCGCTTGACGTACCAGGAATGGGAGAGTGAGACAGAGAGAACGACAGAGAAAAAGAGAAGGAAAAGTACGCGACGCGATGATGAACGATGAAAGCCAGCCAGCCAGCGACCATTTCAAACGCAGAAGGCCTTGAGGCGTGTTAATTTTTTTTGCTTCTCTTTTTTTTCTTCCTGTTTTCTGATGCTTCCTGTACGTTCACCCTCGGCGTGACTTTGCATAACTAGTTGTCAACCGCACACAGCAGCAGCAGCAGCAGCAGCAGCAGCGATGATGAAAGAACATTTTCATTCTTAGCCTGCTGCGATGGACAGGGCCATGTCAGCATTACGGTGCTTGCGTTCGCTTGCTTGGATGAGTGCAAGCATGGCATGCTACGCCAGCAACGACGTGATAGAGCAACACCCACGGCAACTCCTCGGTGTCTGTGTGTGTGTGTGCGCGCGCCAACTGATTCCTTAACATTTTTTAAAAACGGGCAGACCAGAACAATGTCAATTAGTCGGCCGACTGCATGTCGAACATGTTGAGGCGAGGCGAGAAATTGCGACTCCCACGGATTGGATCGGAATCGTTAATCGTGTTGCTTCTGCGACTCGAGCGTGGGCTGCTCGAACGCACTCGAGAACAGCCTCTGAACTACTGGAAGCAGGTCGGTTGGTGGATTGGTTTTGCGTTGGTTGGCCCGTTAATTCCTTTTGATGTCGTAATGTTCAAAGTTCACAGCCAACCAAGCAAGTCCAAACAGCAACCTCATCACCGATGGCAATATTGGCCACCCCGGCGGCAGGAAGTGACTTCCAGAAAGCGACGCGCTTACGGTGGGCGCACCCTTAAGAGCGCAGCCGTTTCTTGCTGGCCGTTGGTGTGGCCGTGGTCCGTCCGCGCGCACAACCGGAAGATTTCATCGCCGGAAGACGATCGATCACCTGCGCTAATGTAATTTTCGTGTTCCGGTTGACCAAGTCCATTTATTAGACAGCGCACACACACACGCGCGCACACACGCACGCATCCTGTTCGTTGCAGGGTACTAATCGAACGGTAGGCAAGCAGCAAGAACGTGATTTAGGTCGGACAGTCGGGAATCAGTCGGAACCAATCGGCCAAAAACCCGGTAAGTGGTTCACCGCTTGCGATTCGTCGTGGCCCTAGTACGTGTCCTTCTTATGACGCAGAACAACACCACCACCATTGGTAGTCATTTCGAGATAGATTATCGGACCGGAATGGCCTCTGTCTCTATGACGGTGGACTATGACCACCAGACCAGCAAGCGACCAGCAGGTCAAGCGAAGCCGTAACATACTGCGCTCGCGAAATCGAGACGTGGGATTGCTGTGGTTGGTGGTGGTTCGGTTTGACCTTTCGTTTGATCCTTTTTGAGCTTCGAATTGACCCCTGCCCTGTCGTTAACGTCACGTCACAGCTCCTGGGATTAAGGAAATCGATTTTCACGCTCCTAAGAACAACAACATCCTACCTTTGACTTATGCAAAGGAAGCATTTAAAGTGTACGGAGAAGAAGTTCTACCTAACCCTCCAATATTCTCGCTCGAAACATTAAAAGTCGATTTTTCATCATCCACACTATCTGATCCGTATGACAATTCAGTAAAGCATAATTTATGTTCCCCGCCTAAAAATAAGGAAACAAAAAAAATCCCCGCAACAACCACTGCTGTCGCTGCTGCGCCTCCCGGGAATTATGCAAATGTCTATCTTCCCCTTTGCGCTCCTGCATGTTGCGTCACAAGATGAGTTATCTGGCGGCTTATCCGATCCTCGAGGCGGCGAAACAGAACCCATCTTCCACGCTCCCTAATTTCACGACGGCAGCACGGTTCCCGTTTTTTTCTGGGGGTGCTGGAAATCTCCCTTTAGAAGAATCCAAAAAAGAAAAAAAATGGGAAAACTTTTTCCAAGTCGCTCGCAAATGCGTCATCCGTGTAGCGCTTTGGTGTCTGTTTTTACACTCTGACACCTCGCTCTCTCCCTCTCTCACTCTGGACACCTCTGGACCATGACCAAGACCACGACCACGACCAACAAAAATACAAAAGCTTTTATCTAAATGTTTTCCACCGGGTTTTCCACCCTGGAAGTGTCCATCGAATGACCCAGGGGCCAAACCAATCCTTCGGACTGCGAAGGGTGGGGAAAATAAGGGAAAAGGCACGCTCGCTGGTCAATGGTTGTGATGCAAATCAAAACAACAAACAAACGGAACACCACTTTCCATCACCCCTAACAGGGCAGAGAGACAGAGAGAGAGAGAAAGAGAAGAGATATAAGAAGCAAGCAGCAGAATAGATCAGAAACCACCAACCACCGTGGGGACCCCGTCGGTGCTTGACCGACGAGGCAACCACCAAGGTTCAGGACTTTGCAATTAAAGATAAAATGGAATAAAATCAAACTGTCCCATCCGGGAAAAGCGGGGGAGAGGGGTATGCACCGCAGCACCGATAAAGGAGAGGAACAAATTGTGGACACAAAAGCATCGAATGGAAATGCTGGAACGCGAAATGCAAATCTCGCTGCTGCTGCTGCTCTCCCTTTCACTCTCTATCTCTCTCTCGTTTGCCGATTGTGTTGTTTTCTGAATCGAGGTTTTCCGGATTCAGTTTTGCAGTGCCCCATTTTCCATTGCCCCGGGGCTGCAATGGCGCGATGGCGATGGCGATGATGATGTTGGTGATGTTTGGATGGCGTTTCGCGTGGAGTGGAAATTGGAGGAAATCGGAGCGCGGCAGCCACGAACAGGAAAATGTACAAGGAGCGCGAGAGTGTAAGGGAAGGGCAAGTGAAGGGATTTACTTACTTTTTCACCGGAATCTTGCCCGTCTTGTCGACCTGCAGGCAGAGCTTGGTGTACGCCTTCTGCAGAAACATGATCGCGGGACCATTGAGCTGGGTCAAGTTGTACGCCATCCGGATCAACTCGTCGCACCAGAGCTGTAACAAGGAGGAAAGAAGAACGAGAAGCGGAGCGGTGTGCTCCCCCGGTTAATGTTGTTCCGTGTGAAATGAGCATAATAAAGGGAATGAGCCGGGTTATGAGCTTGGGCGCAGCTAAAACAAAAAGTGGAAAATACGACGGCGTGACGGCGTAACCATAAAACATCGAATGAAAACATCGCCCATCTCGCAGAAAGTTGCCCTCCCTCCCCCCTCCCCAAAAAGAGTACTTCCCGCACTTTTGACCCCCCATTAGGCAGAATATACATCCCGGTAATACATGCGGCGGCTGCGGTAAAAGCCTCGCTTCATCACTTCGACATCATGAACTCACGACAGAAAAAGAGAGAAGGAGACCGTACCGTGGCTACAGCGTAGCGAGTACACCAACGACCCCATTCAGCCGCTGGTATATATAGCGGCTAGCCCCCGTTGGCAGAAAGGCAGCAAGTTATGCAAAACAAAAGTTTTAATTAGTGCCATTTTTCCCAAAAGCCATGTTACACGGTTTTCCATCCCAACCGGCCACGCCGGACGGATGGTAGGCCATTTGGTGTAGCGACCGCGTCGGACCACCGTAGGAACGTGGCATTCTGCCGGAGCAATTAAGTCTCGCAGGCTGCTGCGATTGCGATGCGAGCGAAACAAGATAAAACTCTCTCTCCGTTTGGTTCGGTATCGGCCGCTTGTGACGCTTGCGGCGGTCTTTTAGCGTCCAATGACGACGCCACCCCGATTTTTCTTGACGTCATCGCGAATGGACAGCTCAGATGAGGACGGGCGGGGGGGATAAGGGATTTCAATTAGGCTTTCATTTTTCTCGGTTTTTAGCATTTCAATTACAGCATGCTGTGATGCATAGCATGCCATGGCTTACTGGCGAGAACTTTACAAGACTGAGGACGGATTTGCAGAGGCCACTAGATCTGTCAAAACAACTGTCATGATGTACGTGCCTCCCATCCTCATCCTGCTAATGATCGGTGAAGTGTTGACGGAATAGGGATGCTACTTCCTGTATAGGCTACACACACAACGACATGGAAGGCAGCGCGCACATTAATTGAATAATATTTACACTTTCCACCGGAGTGCATCATCGCGCATCGCCGGGAGTCGTAGTATGCTCCGAAAAATGGTTCTCCGCTCGGTCGGTTGGTCGGTTGGTTGGTCGCCAGTGCAGTGGAAAGTAAATATTTTGCCAACCAACAAACGGTTCCCCGGCACGGGGCGCTGGATGGGCGGCCATCCTTGAGTGGCCGCTTCCGGTTGTTGTTGCACCCCGGCACGCTCCACCCCCGCGTCGACGATTTCGGTTGTGGCCACGGGATGCATTCCCACACATAAAGCCGCACATCCGAAGCTAGCTAGCTCTGGTCATCTTTCTTTCCTTTTTCGCCTCGCGTCCATTTTCCATAATTTCCTCGGAAAGATTTTTGTCCTTTTTCCGCCACGAGGCGGGGTTGTGAGCATTCACATTCGGGGAGTGGGACACGTGGGTGCCAGAAGTCAAACAAACCGCCGGCCAACTGCACGTACGACGGAGGCGTTTTTTTTTCTTTCTTTCTTTTTGCAAAAACTAGTTCCAGTCCAAGGTTTCAAACCAGCTGACAGCCAGCCATGCTACCATTCGCAAACACAATCTGGTCTGGGTAGGAAAGGCCACCCGGCGCCTTACTGGGTTGGATGGTATGGAAGAAGTTTCCATACTCTGACCTACATCAATGTTTGTCTTCCCACTCATAGCGGCATGCCCGGCAGGCACGCAGCCAGCAAGGCCCCCCTTTTCCACCGGCTAGTATCTGTCTAGCAAGCGCACCAAGAATGTTCCCGCTTACCACGTACACACTAATACCGAGACCGAGGCGATTAGACCACGCGAGGTAGTAGTGGACGGAAACACGTCCCCGGGACCTTCAATGTAAATCGAACAATCAGACTTTTTAAATGGAACTCCCGCAAACTTTTGGCAAACTGGGCTGCCAACTGGGTTGAACGAGCATGGCGAGCATAGTTTCCGGGTGTAAAACTTTCACTTCATGCCCTGACGATGAAGGTGATTGGATGGCACGAGAGAGGAAGGAGAAGGCACTCTGGTCTCTGGTGGCCAGCAATACCCGTGAGCAGTAGTGCTGGAGTGTTCCTGGGTTTTGTGCTTATGTTGAAAGCAACAGGAAGACCGTACACCGGGAACATCAATAGAAAATGTGTTGTCTGGGAGTTCATTTTCCCGATAACTTATGGATTGAATTAAAAAATACAGACGTCGGTGTACCTGAAAGTTGATCATTGTTGAGTTGAGAACAACAGAGGGAAAAGTGCATCAGGGTGGAGCTTATTACGCCACATCTCGCAAATGAGTAACATACCCAACACAGCAAAGGGTATGTAAAGAATGGCTAATTCCGTTTCTAATCTAATTAACCTCCTTTCACCGGCTCATAATTCCATTAGCATCAGGCGGGGATTGGAAACGGATTCTCTCCCTTCTCGCCTATCATCCGCCTCCTCCACTGCTGAGTGCATGATTGAAGTGATTCTAAATTAATCCTTTCCCCCTTGCATGACGACGCATACACTTTCGATCTGCTTTGATCAAAGCGGACACGGCACGCGTTCAGCAAAGCTCCCGGAAGTTGCACCTTCATTATGTGCTGCATTATTCAACCGAACCGAACAAAGGGTGCAGAGGAAGCGAACCTTCCGACGACGACGACGACCGATCGACCGGAAAGAACGAACGAACGTACGAACGAACGCACGAACGTATTTATCATGCCACTGACAAGCCGTAGCTATCAAGGTTATAAATATGAAATTAGGAATCCTTCATCGCATTTGCACGACGACAAGCGACACGAGACGAGACGTGGTGGTGGTGGTGATGGTGGGACTGACGTGCCGAATAGGACATTCACCGGTGGGACGAAGCCTAGCCTCGGAAGAGAGAAGCTAGGGGAGTCAAGGGGTTTAGCGTATCATAACGTGCGCATAACGTGTGGTGCGTGTGCTACACACGCTCGCACACACACACACACACGCCCTGGTGCTGGTGCAACGAAGTGGAACCATAACCGCCCGGCCTCGAAGACGCACATTTCCGGTCTGGTCTGGCTACGATAATTGCGAAGTGAAAGGATATGCTACTGCTGCTGCTGCTGCTGCTACTGACAGGCATGCACAAGGGCTGATAGCACC
Organism: Anopheles darlingi; assembly: GCF_943734745.1. NCBI lineage: Eukaryota > Metazoa > Arthropoda > Insecta > Diptera > Culicidae > Anopheles > Anopheles darlingi. The sequence goes on from NC_064874.1 coordinate 86,935,921, forward strand.
TACCTCCTACACGGTCACACACCCACACAGAGACACAGACATCGTACGCATGAGGGAACACAATTTTCCGCCGAAACGAGCGCACCTTTGGAGCCGCCATCGCCGTCGCCACCGGATACACAGCCTTTTCTCTTGACACTTTTTCGGCTCAGTTCCGGGGGAGTGGGGAGGGGTCGTTTGCTGCTGCAGTCGTCTACACGCCTACTACGAACGAATGTCACCTGTCCTGTCTCTGTCTGGCGTTGTTTCGATAAATAGGTCGCTGGGATGAGAGGGCGACGTCTTTCGCTTTCGCTCTGAACGTAAATCATTTCCTGGACCATTTCGCCAGATGCCAGAATTTTTCGGTCGCAGCAAATCGTCTCCGCGCAAAAGGTGCAAATTGGAAGCGGACAATTTCGTCGTCGACGCAAGCGACCTAGTAGACGCCATTATTCGCGCCAAATTTGTTTGCGGTGTTATTTTATGAAGCAAGCTATTTAACAAGACAAGTTCATGGCACAGTGTAACCGACCGGCCATTACACTTTAAAAGCACTTTACTGGTTGTGGTGCAATTTCGCGACGCGATCCTTCTGCTCGACTTACTCTCTAAACCCACACACACACACACAGACTGTTCGCGAAGGTCAAACATTATCCTCCGGCCAATCGACCCCCCTTCGGCGTGCTCTGCCGAATTGCCGAATTGCCGCAGAAACCAAACCACAACTGGCGACAGCCAGCTTACACCCCCTCTCCCCCGCCTCCCTCCCCTAAGGGCACTACCACCAGCATGAATGCCTTAATGTAAAACTTTCACCGGTTGAGGCGGGCAGATAAACATTAAATTAATTATTTAACTTTCTTCATTAATCAACTTTTCAACCTCCGAAGAACGATTTCGATTCCACCGGGCCAACCAGCCAGCCAGCGGGTGCCAGCGGGTACCAGCAATACAAGAAAGGTCGAAACTCACTCGCCGGCCCGGCCGGCCACTTTGCGAAATGCGGAACCGTGTGCGCGAGTACAAAGCGGGCACTTGCCGGTTTGGGAAGGGAGGAGGGAGGGGTGGCTAATAAAGCAAAGTGTCACCTTTCTTCGGCAGGTCCTTTCCCCCTCCCCTCAGTAACCGCTGGAGTGGTTGACTTTGGTTGAAATGGCGTGAACATAAGGCTCGAGAGCAGAATTTCTCGAGAAACTTTCTCGAGAGGTCATAAATGGCAAACTATTTGATAGTCAATGGTTGGCGGTTGGGGTTGTTTGATCGTTCGTTCGCTCGCTCGAGTTGAGCTTTCTTCAAGTGTAAAAAGGAGGAGGTGGCCTTTTGAGGTGGCTTACTTTTCCCCCGCGCTTCTTCATCTTCTTCTGCTTCTGGAGCGTTTTATTGGAAACGTGTTGATCTCGAATGATAATTTTCCGGGAGGGGCGAGGGGCAAAGGAAAAGTTGAAACATATCACGGAGCCAATATCAATGCTGGCGCATTGTCTGAACAGTTCCAGTTCCCGACCAAACGTCAAATTTACTTCAATAAGCGAGTGAAACGTTCGTTACGTTATCGTTTCCATCAACCATCCGGCCACACACACACTATCATCTGTACTGCTGGCCCGCATTTCTCTAACCAGCTCATCATAATGGCTGCCATCAAGCGACCACACGGCACACGATGAGTTTGATTTCAAAAGCAAATATCAGGCATTCCGAACCCTAATTGTGCTGCCGTATCTTTCAGGACTTTCCAAGCCCTGCACGTTGATTATTGTCGGCTGAGTTCGTCGGCCAAGCACAACGACGACGACGATGACGGGATGCCCGGGCACAAAATTCAATTATTGCCTTTTCCGAAATTCAGGACCGCCTCTCACAAACCCGCTCACATCTCTCACCTGTCGTATTATCGTGACACGCGCGCCACTGACTCTCCGCGTTGGATGATGGAACAAAAGGGCGTGGAGTGGAGTGGAAGTGGAGTGGAGATGGATGAATTTAATTTTTAATTTCAAGTGACGCAAATTTGCCGCCATTCGTGGCGCCATTTTACTGTTTCACTCTTTGGATTTTTTTTTTTTTTGCCGGGGACAGCACACCGGGCAAGGTACAATTATGCGCGCGAACAATTCAATCAGACGCATAAAACCACTTACCACCGTGCGTACATGTCATATTTTATTGATGATTGTCGTGGAGCCTCCTCGAGCCGGCGAACCTTTAGTGATCTCCAATGACGCAACAATGGGGGGGCCCCCGGGTTTAAACTTGAGTCGTACACAATCATCAACGAACCGGGACCGGGGCCGGCGACGAGCGACGAAGAGTATAAATGAGTTTCGAGCGCTCCTCGTTGAATGTTGAATCAACGGAAATGTCATAATCAGTACGTGTTCCATCATGACTTCTCAATGATCTGGAGCTGGCTGTGTGATGTGTCTGTTTTGTTTCGCCGACGAATGAAAACCATGATTGCTGTGATTACTTTTCAGTTCACCAGCCCACCCCCTTGCGGGGTCCCCTTCTCTATGTAGCAGCCTTAGCGACTTGTGCCGTTAGCACATTCTTTCGCAGAAGTCACGTCGCTCGCGCACCGATTGACAACATAACAACTTGTGGGGAGGAGGAGGGGTGGCTACACGAGAAGGAAGGAGATTTGATGGAGAGAATCGATTCGATTCCGGTGAATCGAGGGAAACGGCTTCACGGAGACGCGGAGACGTTCTTCGAAACCGCGCGGGAGGCTTGCTTGCGCTTTTGTGCGCTGGCAAATGTTTTTTTGATTTTTCTCACAAACGTAGAAACAAAATGCTATATTGACTTGCGGCAATGCACGCGTCACTCGAACAGCAATGCTTCACGGACTTGCCTAGAACGCTTAGTCTTACCAGGCGCCCCCATCGCCGCCTGTATCGATTCATTACTCATTGTCATCATCATCATCATCGTCGACGTCGACGTTGTCGTCGTCGTCGTCTGCGGTACAATCAGTGCTAGCATAAAACATCAGCAGAACCTCCCTGCGAACCTCTTCCTTGAGGGGGCAATACCGTAGTTCTGGTGGAGACAATCAGTCTAGCAATTGTAATGACGCATATGACGCCACCTCGTATACCCCAGAGAGAGAGAGAAAGAGAGAGAGAGACAGCGAGCATAGACATGTTATGTAGCTGTTTGGAGCTCACTTGGAGCATGATTCCACTTCACAACTTTGTTCGATTGCTGCTGCTGCTGCTGCTGCTGTTGCTGTTGTCGTCGTTGTTGCTGACATCATATAGTATTAGACGTCTCTGATACCAGACCATAATACATCTCTCTGTCTCACCGTGAACTGTCGCCTGGATGACTGGTGGTCTCGCACGATACAATGTCACATTCGAACCGCATGCTTTCACCACTCCAAGAATCCAACCATCATCAGAATTCCGTTTGTCAATCTTTCACGAAATGAAAAATCATCAAATGGAAAATTCGTTCCCGGGTGTACCCGCGGGGGAGTGAGGAGAGGACACACAACAACAACAACAACAACAACAACAACAAATCTCAACCACCGTGCGCCGTGCTGCTGCATCATGCGAAGAACAACTTTCCGCATTGCCCGAGGTCACGGTGACTTTTGCGGGGGTATCTTCAACCACCTCTTTTTCCTCCTCATGTAGACACATGGATACATGATGAGGAGTGAGCGTGTGTGTGTGTGTGTGTACGTGTGTGCACGTAACGCTTCTTGATGCCTCGGCGTCTCGGTGTGGCCGGGATTCTGGCAAAAAAACAAAACAATACAATCCTCCTGAAAGCTGTTTTGTTCCAGCGGCTTCTGCGGAACATCAGAAGAAGAGAAGACGACGACGACGATCTTGCGCGGCAAGAAAGCATCGCTCTGTTTGTCTTACCCATTACCAGATCAAATCCGCGTGAAAGTTGCCGAGCAGCAGCAGCACCGGTGGCAGCAGCAGCTTCTGGTGCGTAAAATGAAGCATTGTTGACACTTTGGGTTGTTCGTTTGTTTCGCGAATGTAATGAAATTGTAGCCAGAACGAGCGCCATTCTTCATTATCCGTCATTTTGTTTATCGCGTTGCGCTGCGCTCCTCCTCCACCTCCCGTTTCCCAAACTTCAAACAATGTTTTATTTTGAAAACGTATTCCGTTTCGCATTGTAAGGAGATATTCCGAGAATGTAATACAAAGTTCATCATCCGCTGCCAGGTCCCTCCTCTGTTGTCGCGACGTGTGCTCCACCCTTTTTATGCTTCCTAAACATATTGTTTTTTAAGCAGCCACTTTTCCACTCCAACACACACACACCGGGGAAGGGGGTGTGCAAGTGCAAAAAGGCACAACCGCCTCCCGTCTCCGTTTGGCTATAAACTCCGCTCCTCGAAGGCAGACACTGAAAAGGGGGGCGCGCACAAGTGTTAGCGGAGTGGCCATAAACGAATCATAATCGAAAAACTATCGAAAAAAACTGAACATTGCGCGCCAGGACATGCTCGACGATTGTTGGATATGGTGATGGAGGGGGTGGAAGGTGGAAGGAACGACACAATACACGAGAGGCAACTCGAAGTCACGAGGGACGCTACTGTGGGGGAGTTTATTATCCTGGAATGTGTTGTGATGACGTTCGTTGCCTTCACCAGAACCTCCGCCTCGGATTTGGTGGGACTCGAAGATGAACTCGGCCATCTATTTGGTACGCCATCACCATTTTCGAGAGAAGAGCAACACACAAACACACACACACATAGACACAGCTGCATTCCTGAGTCCAGTTCAGCAACCGTGACAAAGCTTCTGGGTTTATTAGTCATATGTTACCGTTTTCAACGTCAACCAAGTGCTACCCATCATCACCATCATCATCATCATCATCATCATGTTGTCACTGCTACTACTCACACCCCATAAGCTTCCCTTTCCGGAGCGACGGTCGATACTGCCCCAACATTAGATCCAGCACCAGCACCACCGCCAACGCCAACGCCATCTACATCATCATCATCAGCGTTTTATCCGGCTTCTCGCTTCGAACCACGGCCACGGACAATCCATCATCGATCATCATCGGTTGCCCGTTCCCGTTTTTCGGTCTCGTCTTCGGGAGGATTTAAGTAAAATATATATACATCAGACAATCGTAAACCATAACGAGCAAGAATGGCGGGGCGCGCTCGCCACGCGAAGAAGGAACGGCAATAAAATGGCCGAGCCGGGGGAATGGGGGAGAGGGGAGGGGCGGTGACCGGGCGTGGTGGTATTCCGGTTTTTCCGGAAATGTTTTCCTCCCTCCTTCTTACTTCGCTCCACTGACCACCACCATCACCGTTGGTTGGTTGTTGGTCCGGCCCGGACTCCCGTTAGTCCGGCCAGTGATGAACAACCCAATGGTGGGACTCAAGGACAACGGAAAAAAGGCTTGCCGGGAGTCGCTAGCACCGCCGCCAGGCGATGTCCTGCTCGTCCATCGTGCGGCATCGTCAACGAGCACGATACACACTGGGTGTTTGTGTGTGTGTGCGTGTGTCTGTTGGTCATGGTCTTCGTGGTGGTCTTCCTTGTTGTCTTCCTCTTCCTCTGTCCTCCATTCGACATGGAGTGGGCTGGCTGTGTCGCTGTCGCGACCGGTAATCGGGAGGAAAATGACCCGCTGTGACACTGAGATTGAATCGTAAAAGAGAGGGAGCGTATACTGTTTACCATCGTGGCAGCGGGCAGGGACACTGGAAACGAGGACCCAGACCTTGTGGTGCCCCCTGCCCCTCCCCTCGTTTTGGAGTAATCAGCCCCAGGAATTGCCGCTATCTTGTGACTTCACCTTCGTCACCCCGAGTGCCCGAGAGAGAAAGAGAGACTGATGGTCCTGTTGGCGTACGGTGTAGATAGCATCAACTTCAGCACCACAGGAGTGGCATATCGTGGTGTGGAGTGGCGAAGATATCGCTCGGTTTCGGGGAGCTAATCACGTGGATTGATGTGGTCGTATGCTTGTGGTTGTCATACTTTTCAAAATATGCCCCAACAATAGTAACACTAACGAACGTGGCACAGGAAATGGAAACGAATCCACACAGATAAGAATCCAATCCAATCCAAGCAGTACAGGAAAGAGGAGGAGAAAATACCAAGACGACGGTCGTAAAATCCGCCCTAATCCATCTCGCTTAGGAAGAGGAAAGAAAAGAGAAAGAAAGAGAGCGAGAAAGAGAGAGAGAGTGAGCAGTGTCCGCACGGTCCTGCCCGATTGTCCGGTACTGTTGACGGATTGACTTAGAACCCAACAACAACGAGGGCGATTCCTCCGGCGGAAGTCTTGGCTGTTAATGCTTAATGAGTTGGAGCTTAATCTTTTCCAACGATCGATTCCGGGCTTTCCGAAGAAGGATTCCGACGAAACACACACACAACAACAACAACGAGGAGAACGATTCCAACTTTTTGGGGGGCGACGCGCGTTGATGTCGTGATTTGGACTGTTTTCGGGCACACTTTTAACCACGCCCGGGGTGGCGCCTTCGGCTTCCAGACGAAGAATTCTGAATGGCACAAACTTTGTCCTTTTATGCTAAGCCAAAATCCGCAACACCCTGGTGTGTACGAGTGTGTGTTTGTGTGTATGCATGTGATCCCCGGCAAACACCTCGAGGACACTTAAAAGCCAACCCCTCCCCCCCTTCTCGTGCGGACGCCAAGGTGTCACTTTTGGAGCCTTTTACGAAAGCCGAAAAGGAAACTTTTCTCAACCGATGTTTTCGTCACCGCCCGAACCGACGTATCATCAAATTTTCATCCATCCCCGGAGGCTTTCCCGGAGGACAGGCTTTTTTCCTCTTCCTTTTCCCCCCATTTCGTTCCCTTCTCTCTATCTCTCTGGCTGGCCGCAATATCGTTTCAATTAATCGAACCAAATTGTGAGGGATGGTCGGTGATAAGTTTCGAGTGAATGGTAAATAATCCGACACCTTTCCTGGGGTCCGGGGACACCTTAACTCAATCAGCGGGTGGGGAGTCATCATTCCGGGAACGTTTTTTTATCCCGTTCCCACCATGCTCCGCACGTGTCCATTCCGTGCTTTCAATTTCGATGAAAAGCCAAACAAGAAACAGTTTAATTTTTGGGGAATAAAAAACACCCCGGCACACCACCATGAGTAAGCAGTACATACATAAATAATGCGAGAATAGGCATGACAGAGCGGTATAGGGAGTTCAAGTGAATATTCCGACGTTAATAGAGAATGCAAAAAGGGCGGTGGATTGCTGCTTTTGAAAGTATCTCCTAATCTCTATTGAACCGCTTCGCGATCGAAAAGTTGGAAGGAAAAATTTTTTTTTTCAAAATAAAAACCCTCCAAAAAGGAAGTCATCGAAAGTGGTTCCAGTTGCCCGTTCGAGGATGAATTGTCCGCTGCTGACCCCTCTTCTGCTCTCTCTCTCTCGCTGCCGCGCGCTTGTTAAACGTTTACACCAAGACATTCTCGCTGACGCTCTGCAAACAGCGAGAAACTTCCCGGGGACAGCCAAACCGGCCAAATGCCAAAAAGCCCTTCCTTCCCTTCCTTTCTTCCTTTCTCTTCGTTCCTTCCTGACAGCTCAAGTTGTTCATTTTCTATTCCATGACAGAAGAAGCACTTCCGCTTCCGGTAAAGCAACGGACTGGAGCAATTCCCCCCCATCTGGGGTGTCATTGTAGCCTCCTGTGCAGTATACCAGTCGCCCTACAGTGCCCGGGCACATCTCGTGCGCCAAATTTCGAAACGGATGGAACGAAATTGAACAAGCAAAACGGAAATACCAAGCGTTGACATAGCCGTGCGGTGTGCCTGGTGATCCGGACCAGGACCAGGACGCTCCAACACACACACACACACACGCGCGCACACAGAAAATGAAAACTTTCATGAATATTGAATTCACAAATGCGTTGGCAATTTATTTCGTGCCACCAGCTGGCAATGTAGCTTTTCCAATTTTTTTTTCTTCGTCACCACGGGGTTTTTCGCGATTTTTTTCCCGCGCATAATACCCGCAATGACGTAGGCCAGGGCACTTGACTCCGACCCTCAAAAGGTGACAAAGTGTTGGGTTTCATTCATTGACAGCCGGTGGTTCGATCGGAGGGCGGAGTATAAATCGAATTGACATCCGAGCGGTGATGTGTCTATGCTGCATGCCGCACTCGCACTTTCGAGCAGTTCGATGCAATCGATACCAATTACTCTCGGCAGCGTGGGTTCGGCTCGAGTGCATGCGCTTTCCCACGGGGTGGCTGTCGCTCATAATTTTCCCCTCTCAAAAACGAAAAACACAAAAAACAAAACAGAAAAAAGAACAAAGCCAAACACTAGTCATGGTACTTACCCGTGCGATCTCCTTTCGAGTGCAGCAAAAGTTGATGAAGTTGACGTTCACAAAGTCCGCACCATAGCACACCGTGACCGTCTTTTCCTCGAGCGTATCCTGCGATCCCATCGTGACGATCTGCCGTAGTTTGATATCCTGTTCGGTTCGGGAAGAAAATTGGAAAGAATGGGATCCCGCATGGGGAAACATGAGCATTCATTGTGTGTGTGTATCTTTCGTGCCGGATGGATGGATGGAAAATGATGATGAACTTAGTCCCGCACCGGAGAAGACAAAAAAAACAATGGTAACCGCCGCGTCTCCCCCACCAGCAGAAATAATAAATATCCAAATTCAAATTGTGTGCGACAGCGGTCCTACCAGCGGTCGGAACGCGCTCCACAACCACCGAGTAAGGTCACCAGGGAGGAGGAGCAACTGAAGTCGAGGAATGGGGGAGGTAAATTTAAATTAAATACTCTCTTTTACATTGTAACATCATTTTCCAGCCCGGTGGAGCAGAGCTAAACTGAGGCTGCTGCCACTGCCGGTGACAGCACGACCGGAGGATCTCTGGGCGACTCTGCTGCTGCTGACAGATCCTCTGACTCTGACTCGTTATATAGTTTGCTAGTGGCGCATGACGGCATCAAATGTGTAGTGGAGCAAAGGGAAAAAAAAAACGAAGCAAAGCTTAAAACAGCTTTGTATTGTTCGCCGCGTTTCGCATATTTGACTTATTCTCGCCGGGCCGTGCAGCAATGGCAATCCATTACGTGGCTCGAGATGACTCTCAAATTACATTAGATCGTAAAATGAGTCCTCACGGTGTTCCAGCGCGTTCTCATTCTATACCCTTTTTTGCGCGGAAAATCTCGAACCTCGAAGTTCGGTTTGGTTCCCGGTGAAGGTAAACAATCCTCGCACCTTGAACGTGTCCCTTCAGTTCGCTTCGCACCATAACCAGCGAAGGCCGCCGCCGCCGCTGCCACCGAGCAAATACGAGTTCAATATTCTACTCCGGTAACTTGATTTAAGCAACTCAATAACGCAAACATAAACATGCATGAAACATGAAAAGATTCTCGCTGTGCAAACGGACGGAACGGAACGGAATGGAACGGAGCAGTGCTTTCCAAATAGCGAACGAGTGTGTAGAACGTCATCTACATATCAATCTCTACACGCGCACGTTCCTTTACCTTTCCTTTTCTCCCTTGACTTCCAATTCTGTTCCATTACTATCTACCAAATTTGATGTAGAACCCGTCGTTTTAAGGGACGCTGCTTGCTCGATTCAAAGTCACGCTGACTCCGTCCACACTGTCCCTCGCTACTGATGTGAGTGTGTGTGTGTGTGTGTGCGCAAGTTCGATAAAGCCATCCACCGGATGGGCTGCTTCTTGGGTAAACTTACAATCACATCAACCAAACGGACGGACGGACAAGATGGTTCGTTCGTCCCACCATCGTTTTCTGGCATGCTTCCCGGGGAGGGAGAAAAGGAGTGGGGGTTGTATGGCTAGGCCACCTGTAGTATTTGATCGATCAATTTTACGGGAAAGGTTTTCGGTTACAACCCCTCGCATTTACCCTTGGCAGTTTAGAAAAGTGTTCCGCCGTAGCCGTTTACAAGGTTCCCGAGGGAAGGGAGTATGGCTGTTGAAACAGTGAGCGGAACATGATACAGCGTCCCCGGTACTGTGAGCTCTGCTCTTTTCTCCTTCGATACCGGATCGCTGCGGAGGAAAAGTATATCAACTCGCGATGAGAGGGAAAAAAAACAGGGAGAATATATGAAAATTGGAAGCCATTTCCGGGCGCCTTTTCTAAGGTGTGCTTTGTGCGTCTAGCGAAGCAAGACAAAGATACTGATGGGAGCAACCATCCATCGCTCGAGACAATAACTCGTCATATCCTAGTGGAGCGTAAATATAGGAACATATGAGTAGAACGTTCCATCCCGTTATGATGAGCATTCTTGTTTGTTCCAATTCAACGGAGCATTCCGAGAAAGAATACCCAAGAAAGAGTCTGAAGGTTTCTTCAAAACATTCTTGGTTATATTAAATGTAGGCGTCGAATATCCATGTTTCAACAAAAATTCTGCTATCAAAGTTCTGACAAAAAACTAAAGAGTTTAACACCCTAAGAAGGCGCTAAGCACTTATAGAAATTACTATTATAACTTATAAGCTCATCCACGTTATCCTACAAGCCAACTAACCAAGGCTAACGCTTTATCAAGGCGATACCTGGGACTACATTAGGTGCTTTTTTCTAGTCTGAGCCTTTTCTAGTGCTGTTACAGTTCTTAATTAAACGTTTTGCCTAATACTGCAACATGGAACGAACTTTCCAAGTCCGACAACATTTTCGTGTTGCAGAGTGAGAAATCTAAAGTGCTCCAGTTGATCGTAAACCTCGGAAACTTACACGATCTCATTCAAAGTTACCTTCTTCCTAACAAGGCGACCTCCTCGCTTTTTTCCGCCCTGTACGTCCTCATAATTTACATACTTTGTGCGCCCGGAAATCCCTCGTTGTCGGTGGAAAGGCGAGGTTAAGGGATTCATCCATTAGCCCACTTCGGTACAATCAGTCTGGTCAAATTGGATGTAAGCACGTGAAATAATTTTATCTTTTTTAACACAAGGAAAGGGGAGAGAAAGGGAAAATGGAGCGGGGAGACACCGAACATCACATTTCTACCTGGCAGGACCCGAGAAGCTACTTTAGCCCCCGGGCTTAGGCTCTCATCATCATCATCATCATCGAGCCGGCCCATCCCGGTGCCATGTACCGTGGCAAAACAACATCTTATCACCCAACAGGCCTTCTCCACGCTTTACCACTCCCGCTGTTTTTCTCTCTCCCTCTCTCCCTCTGCCCGGTGTGCTGATGCCACCGTGGTGTGCACAAATGGTAGGATTTCCACCGATTTCTACGTCCCATTACATTTTACGAGTGTGCCCGTTGGAGACACAGACCGACACACACACACCGACCGACCGACCGACAATCCGGACACTCTTTCGACATACTGGACCGAACCGACCGAAGGGGGTTAGGTCAACAACGGAGAGCGGTATTATGTTTTCCGTCGTCGAAATGTGAACCACCGGCACACAGCGGCGGACCGGTGTATGTGGACAAATGGAAACCTTCTCCAGATGGGATATCAGGCTCATTTTCATCTTCATTTCAGGATTTCTTAGCCAGGCCAGGCACCAGAGCCACATTGACGATCGTCGGAGTTGCGAGTTTCGAGTAATCGTCCTGAACAAGCCGAGGAGCAACAGGAGCAAAAAGGGACACTGAAAAGAAGGAGAAGAAATAGAAGAAAAAGCACAAAAATCCTGGAATGTCCCCCGCGCGACGCTGTGCCAGGTCAGGTGTCAAATGGACAGGGTGTGAAAAAGGGCACGAGGTTGCCGGAGCGATGGCGAAAGGCGGGATTCCTGCTTTCGGACATCCGAATAAGCTCTCTGGCCCAGGACACCAGGTATGATTGCTCATAACGGTTACCCTTGCCTTCGAGGGAGGAAAAAAAACCAGAATCCAACACTCTCCTGCACCAGCGCAGGAACCACTAAGTGGCATCGTGGCCACCGTGGGGTTTGGTTGTAAAAATGGAATATAAAGTACGGTAGTTAAATTTAATTGGATCACCATGATGATTATGAGGCGCCCCTTGGTCTGAGCGAGGCGCCCGAAAGCACCTTTGCGGTAGCGCTGTGGCCAGGGACGCCCCTTGCTCTGGAGCTGGCCTCTGGAAAATGGAAAATTCCGAAGATCGTCACCGTGGTCGCCGTCGCCGTCGTGGTCGTCGTGCAGGAGTCGCACACGGAGTTTTCTTCTCGACGCGACGATGGGATAAACGGTGAATGATCGCATAATTAATTCGAGCCTATTTATCCTTGGCCCCGGCACACCCCGCGGCACCCCTCCCCAGGGAGCCATTTGCGGGGGAAGTCAAGCGAAACGAAACGATGTCGCCGGTCCTCCCGGTCTTCGTTATAGCATTCCATGCTGCCACATTTGGCCACGCGATTTGGGGGAGCGGTTCGTTCGGGCATTTTTCGACGACGAATTGCGACGACCGAAACTTTCCCCACCCCCCTCCTCTCTGGCACACGCTGGCCGAAATGTGTTGAAGAACTTGAAACGGAAACCTCGATTCAGTTAATTAGTTTCCAAACTCCTTTCCCAAGTGTGGGAGTTATAGAAACTTTCGCACTTTGGAGACGTTGGTCATTTCGATGTTCGCTCGCTCGCTCCCTGTGGCCACCAAGGACACACTCCGGTGTCGGCCACGAGAGCTACGAAATTGTAAATTTCCATAAATTAATGTCCACTAACCGGGAGTGGAAAGGGAGGCCCCCTGGGGAGGGAGGGACTGTCTCTTCCAATCATTGCATTGACAACCCCCTGCTCGATATCGCGAGGATATTGAAATTTATCGCTTTCAAGCGCTTGGACCCCGTTTGGAGTCAGGGTATGATTTGTGTATTTTGGTTGCGGTCTCTATCCTTCTCTATTGAGCGCGATTTTTCCGCGAGCTTCACTAATGGACCACCCATAAGGCGGGTGGCGAGGGTTGCGGAGGATCGCATAAATTCTCCAATTTGACACCTAATTGGTCGCCTGGGAGGCGGGAAGGTCCCCCCGGTAGAAGCTAATCAGATTAATGCGTTCGGAGGCGCCTTCAACGCTGCTCCGACTCTTAAATCATAATATTTCGCATAAATATCCCACCACCAGCCCCACGGCGGTGTCAATGCGAGGACTGTCAAATGTCAAGGAAACCACGTCGTGGTCGTTCGATCCAGAAATAGCGACTACTTACCCTTGGCTTCTTGGCGTACTGTCCCGTGCGGACGTCCCGTATCGTGGCGATGTCCAGCATGTCCATCTCGTGGTTCTGATCCACCCAGTAGAGAAAGAAGCCCTTCACGTCGACCCGCAGTGTCACGGGGGTACCATTGCAGGAGTCCTGGAAATAGATTACACGGAGATAGAGAGACAGAAAGAGAGCTTGAGTTAGAAAATAGAACAAAATCGAATTCAGGTTGCCTGCATGCCAGCATTGTTTTATCTCCTGACGTTTACATTGTGGGTGCCAAACCGAAAACCGGCACTCTGGCCACGGCAGGTTCATCTTTTTCCTTTATTTTTTCGGGCGACAGAGGAACGAACAAAGCGGACACCAAACGGAATCGGACGCAATCCGTCGACGCGTCGATCCTGGGGCATGGTGGCTAAAATTATCGCTAAAAGCTTTTCGCAATAACCTTCCACTTTTAACCTAACCTCACACTGACTTCTCGCGACGACCCCCCCCCCCCCAATGTTCCTAAGGGGGTCCCTCGACTGGCACCCAATCGCCCCGGGCCCGGGCCCGGGCCAATCCAATTAAGCTCATTCGAGTTCTCTGCTGGTCGGCCTTTTTCGGGTACCGATTTGGGAGCGATTCACACGGAGGTCACTTCTCTCCTCCAGCCCCCAGTTCCGAGGTGTTGAGGCGCGCGCGAATGTGTTCCTCCTTCTGCGTTAGCGTCAACTGTTTGCGTAAAGGATTGCGAACGGCAATTGGCTTAATGCGTCGATGCAAATGTATTTTTGATGTTCTGCGCCGAAGGGGAGGTAATACGATAAGAGCAATGCAGACACTGAACTGTTAAACCAACTGGCGGACCATCACACGCACACACACACACACTGAAGAGCACAAACACCCAGATCCTCGGTCAGTCTAGCCCCGGACACACAAAACAAACACACGAACAAAATGGGGCGCGGCCACGGACTAAGTGACTCTCTTCATTGCTCTACTCCTCTACTTTTCTTTCTTTCTCAATCGCTATCGAGCTTCGCGGTTCATTGCGAAACCGCGGAAGCGAAACGAAACGAACCGCGCGATAGGCTAGGAAGTGACCAAACACGTGGCAAGAGATCCTTTGACTCCCGTCCTCCGGACGGTTCTCCATAGACTGTATCGCCGACGCCGCCGCCTCGAGACTCGAGTAATCCCTGGTACAAGTGGGGGGCGGTTACTGGCGTAATCACTCTCCAATGGCCATTAACGGCATAAAAAGTGGAAGAATTTCAGGAGTTCGAGCGCCGAAGGATGCGGCCCCGTGGACGTGACGTGGCCACGGTGGCGATTATGTCCCGGTCCCGGATTAGATAAAGGCACCGTCCGTTGGTTGGAGGTCAGCACAACAATGAACAGAGAGCTCTTGGTGTTGGCCACAGTCTGATCACCCCTCTTCTGATTGATGTCCTTTTTTAAGCTGCATAAATTATACCCAAGCAACAGGAGGCCAACAGGAATTAAGGTATTAGCCGGTCCCATCGTGACCGATAAGCTTGCAGAGAAGCGGCATTAAGAAGCCTAGAAAATCGCTGCCCGTACTGCTGGGTACGGATTTTGCGGGCGTTGGGTCTCGTTCACCCCAAGAGACTGACGCTCCCGATGGAGGATGAACCGGAACTTCCGCCACACAATGGCGCTCTGGTGGTGGTGGTGGTGGTGGTATATTGAAATCTAGTTAACAGGAGATTGCACACTGGAAACAGTTTAATTAAACAGTAAAGTTTCACCGTGCCATTACCGCTGGCGCTGGTGTTTCTTGGCGCAGTCGTGGTAGTGGTGGTGGTGGTGGTTGTGTGCGCACGTCCCGGGTTGCGCTGCGGTTGCATGATTGAATAGGGAATTTTAATTAACGTGGCCCTCCCAGGAACGTCTTCGCGCATTCGCGTTCACCACAACCCATTACGGGGAATGCGCTCAGGTGTGTGTGTGCTGATGGAAATCTCAGCTCAGCTTTACTACTTCCTCTACCAAGCATGAACGGTGCACCACGGAACCAGAATACGGGATTTCGATCCAGTAGCAGCGTCCTATCTATCCCGTGACCAAGACCAAGAGGATAGACGGCGATAGCGTCGCCCGCCATTAGTGAACCATTTTACCGCATACTCCTCTCGCAGCCGAACCGAAACGGAAGCGCCATTTTGCGGGTGCCCCCCGTCTTGTGCCTCTGCGGGGATGAATACCGCAAGACGAGACTGAGACATCAAAAAGCTGAGCCAGCAACCACCAGCGCGCTTTCATTGCCGGTGGGAAAGGTATTGAAGCAGAGGGCAGGTGGTGGTATTTGTGGAACCCGCAGACCTCTGCCGAGAGCGCGGCGGCTTTGATCGGCATCTTTGAAGGCTTAACTGGGTCGAAATCCTTTTAGTGTCCTAGTTTGTGTGTATGTGTGTTTGTGTGAGGAGCATCCTTGCCCGCTCTGATGTGGCGGTTTATGATTATGAAAAACCGGAGCTGGCAATAAATCTAACAAACGCTCAAGGGTGGTTCTCAAGTTTCCCACACCTTTTTTGATGGGGAGGGAAAAGAAAAAATTAGCTATTTCCCTCCAGTGTGGGGTGACGCACGACGTAATCCTTTTTTTCCTTTATCGTTTTACAAAATTGCTTCACTCCGGATATTCCCGCGGTTTAATGGGTGGTAGCTTCCCCCCTGGGGAGGTGGTATTCCTTCGCTACATTGTATCGCGAATTGCAAAATGTTCCTCCGAAGAGAAGCAGCAGCAGAGGATGCAAAGTCAGCCACAATGTTTCCATTTTCCTCTGTGGTCACCACACGAACGGGAGGAGGAGCGTGGTAGTATCGGGTTTTTACGATCAAACTGGTGTAAACGAAACGAGGCGCACGAAAACACATATGTTGATTAACGAGTGTGCAAGTGGTTGTTGCTATCCGGCTGCAACCAACACCACCAGCAATGAATGTACTGCTGCCTCGTGCTGCATCGGGGGGATCGGAGGTTGATCGCGCAGGATTTTAAGGCTCTCAGCGGGTGTCCCTGGGGGTGGGAATTCTGCTGTTTTGCTGTTGCCAGAACGTTTTACGATAACTTCTCCGTGCGGTATATGCTGTTCTGAGGTATTTGCTGTCGAATACTCTCTCTCTCTCTCTTCCATAAATTTGAATACAAAAAGTTCCGGTAACTAACGATGTTTTACAGGGAAAATGTTGTCCGTAGAAGGTAGGGGGTTGCTTGTTCTATACATTCCAAGTGGCTGAAAACATTTACTGGAAACTTGGGCAAAAACTTCCGAGTATGAACTAACACACGGAGCAGTTATCGATCTTTCTTCAAACTCCATCAGCAACTTATTGCATTCTTGGGCAATTCTCCTGCTGGTTCAAGCCGTACGAAGCTCGAGAAACGTATTATGAGTAATGGAGAGAAAGACTGTTGAACATTCCCCTGAAACCATTGCCACCTGCAGCCGACCAACCAAACAAACGGTTGCCCTCACTGCAAAACTATCCAATAATACTTCTCATAAACCATCAGCATCAGGACCTTACACCCTCCGTTCCAAGCGTGAGCAGGTATCACATTTCTACCACAATCGAACACTCAAGGACGCAGGATGAAAGGGGGGGGGGGAGGGGCTGAATCTTCCTGCCCCAAGCCTCTTCGAAGCATTCGACGCAATCTTCTGAAGGTGTGTACCGGGTTTCAATTACTGAACTGCGGTTAATCTTTCGTTCTGCGTACATATTTCAAAAAGCAGCTCCGGTAGGATGCCGACACAGACAGCCAGGCAAGGCAGGGCAGGGCAGGGCCCGGCAGAAGGGCTGGGGGTAGCAAAATGAGTTAGTGCCTGGTAAATCGGTACCAGCATCGGTAGCCATGAGTAAGGCTGGAGTTGGCCGGTATTACGGGGCAGATATATTTTCAAAAGGGCAACAGATTAATGGCATCGTCTTTAGCGTGCGAGAAACAAAAGCAACCGTAATCGCGGCTGATAAATGGATCTCTCTCTCTCTCTCTCTCTCTCTCTCTCTCTCTCTCTCTCTCTCTCTCTCTCTCTCTCTCTCTCTCTCGCCGGCTGCGATTGATCTTCTACGGACGATGCTGGAGCGGTTTTGACAATCCTAACTACCTAGCTGAATGCCCGAAAGATGGTTCTCATTTTAAGCTCCGTTGTATGTGCGCTTCGGCTGTACGGAGCGATTTGAGATATAGCTCACGGTTTCGAGCTTGTTTAATGTAGAGACCCTCGCCCCGCCTCACAGGTCATAGGCCCTCTCTTGCAGCAACAAGCTTCGGAGCCAAAACGATGGATCATCTTTCGAAATAATGCCTTTGTTGTGTGCTTTGCTCGCCAAGTTCTCGCCCTCCAGACGGCTCAGGTTAACTCAAATATTGACTATTTTTAACAAGACATTCTGCCCTTCTCGTACCCCCTCCTGGATGGTGAGAAAAGAACATGGAAAAAGACGCAGAGAAGACGAACGAGAGATAGCGAGCGCGTGCACCGTATTCCGCGGCACTCAAAGGTCGTCAGCGGTCGTCGGCGGTCGTCGGTCGGTGTTAAGGTACTGTTGACTGCCGGTCGGATGCGGGGAAAAGGTCCCTTTTTTCGGCACTTCGGTGGCACTCATTTAAAATTCAATTGGTAAATCCATTACAGGCGAATGTATAATTTATGCCTCTATTCAGCGCTCAAGCACCTTCTACCGCTGCTGCAGCGCCGTATCCTTGGCGAGCACAAACCCGCGAGGAGGGCTGCCTGTGGCGCGGTCGCCGCTCGTGCCACAAAAGCTTCCGATAAAAACCGAAATGCCTATTCATGAGGCCCTGTGATTATCGTACACCAAAGGGATTCTATTTTTAAAACACATTTTATCAGCCACCATTCTGGATGCTTCGGCTTCGGCTATAAGCTGTGCCTTGGAATCACGGAAACGATGTGGCAGAGACGGACCGACGGGCGTCTGCGTTCTTGGAGTTTGGGGCAGTCAATATTGTCCCTCCAAATCGGCCGATTAACGGGCCGTGAAAGTGATATAGTCGATTTTGAAGCATTAGCATTAACATCGGACCGGAGCTTTTCTCACTCTTCACAAATCCTTCGCAATAAGTTCCGGTGCCGGTGGAGATACAGAAGAGCTCAAACATCAATCAGAGTCAGAGCATAATGTCGATCAAATTATCCGTCAAAAGTGGTGTTGGTCCACATCTGCGCAAGGAAATGAATCTGCGCGGCCACGCGAAACGCGTCAATTAGCGAAGTCGCAATTCCATCACACGCCTTCAACTGCCACAATGTATCACCACACACCACACGGAGCGTACCCCGCTGCACTGAATTATACATTATCATCCCCCAAGCACCATCATCGCAGCGCCATTGATTGATTCTATCGTTACGCTTTTCAATCAGCGCACCATCAGGTCTCTGCCTTCCTCTCACGATACGATACAAACAGCAACGTTCCCTCCGGCTCCGGCCACCTAGGCCATTCTTAAAGATGCCCGAAGATGAAGTTCAAACCCCCGGGCAGTCCAAGGGGTGGGGGGACGTGTGAGATAAATGTTGATGGATGAACTTCTTCTTCGCCTTCTTATTGCACTCTGAAATTGATTCCATCACAAACATCCATCCATCCTCTAGCAGCTCAGAGCCAGGGGTGAAGGGAGGGGGTGGCGATCGACCATCCACACACACGGACACGGACACGGACACACGCCCACATATATCATCTGTGAGTGGCGAATGGCGAATTGGATCGAATGAATGTGATGTGCGCGCGGCTACGCTAATTGAATCAATTATCGCTCCGGCGTGGCAAAGATTTCGCTATCGATGGTTGAAGGGTTTCTCGGAGGGTGGGAGGGAAACCCGAAACTAATTGATAGAAATGGACACATGCATTCGGCAGGGGACAACTGCCGCTTGATTGACGGAACATCACATCATGATTCTCACTGGGCTTCCCTAATAGCGACATTCGTTGGTCATCGCAAAACATGTTTCCAAAAAAGTTAGTGCTGGATAAGTTAGCATACGGTAGGCACTCTTTTCAGATACAATAGTTGGTCGACTAAGGGTGTATCGACAACTTAAAGGGATACTTTACAAAGAGAAAATCCCCCGAGCAGCAGTTTTGGACCTCATTTAGTTGTTTTATTCGTCAGTTTGACGTCAGTTTTATTGTTAAACATCACGTGCCAATTGATTTGTGCTGTTGACTTTGTTGTCTGTAATTGATAGTATCGAATACAAAACATTTCCAACACAAATTAATTTGTTAGATTAATTATGTTTGACACATTTTATGTCGGTAAACGATAACAAATCTCACTGTCGATGATGACTTGTACTTCAATCCGCGATTTTTCTGTCAATTTTAGAAAATGAACAAGATTGATTTAGGGTATACACTGTCATTTACTAACAATTAACTCAGAATATAATATCGATCAAATGACCTCTTCCATTAAACACACAAAAAGCGGCCCTGTTTTGGGCATTTTGCGTTGTATTTGACAAAAGTATACATGTTCCAAACAGTTAGGTCCTTTATCGGTCACTGATGCTATGTAAAAAGGTAACTTTACCGTAAGAAGCTACATGTCCAAAACTTTAAAATCATTTGTCCTCATTATCCAACCACTGGTACACGTCACGGCAGAGCCAACAGCAAAACTTCCCCACGAAACTTTCCACCAAATACTGGCGCCACGATGGCCGGATTGGGGCTCCCCCGAAATATTATGCCTAAATTATGGAGGAATTTCCAAAAATCATAAACCAGCTTTTCACTTTTCAATCCACGAATCCATCCACCGACTGGAACAGAGGAAGACGGACCTGAAGCGTGCGGAACAATTGCTGTAATAAAACAAGCACCAGAGTATGCATCCGAAATTAGCGCGAATCGCGTTCCACTCCGCCGGGGCCAGGCTCGTGGCCAGAAATTTATGGTCAGCTCCCGGGTACAAAAAGCTTTGTCACGAAACAACAGGAGGACCACGGATCGTTTCGCGGTATCGAGGTGTTTGTTTTACATTTTTTATGCCGCCCGTTTTAGGAGCACTTGTCCTGGAGGAGGCGGTGAGTGAATGGCGTCCGATGATATTTTCCCGGAGCCGGAAGAAACTTTTTGTAAGGGAAAAACCCGGACACAAAAACGCTAAAACAAACGCACGAGCCGAGCCGTTGCGTTATGATGATGACATTTTTAGGACTCCCGAGCGAACGTGCGGAAGGGCTGCTCACCCTTGAAATGTAGCAGCAGCAGCAGCAGCAGCAGCAGCAGCAGCAGCAGCGGAAGGAGCAGGAGCTGGAGCGCGAGCAGCAGCCTCCTTCATCGGGCACCAACACGCGCGCCAGAGCGGACCTTGACCATGATTGGGTTACTCTTTCAATAAACGATTTTTCCCCTCTCCCATTCCACACCATTCCGTGCCCAGGCGGCTGTTGGGGCGTGAAAAGAGATCGCTGCACGTGACGGGTAGGCCGCCGACCCACCATTCCTCTCTGTGTCCCTCCTGCCACAACAGGGTCCCTCGCTCGCTGTCCCGGAAGGATATTTAATATTTATGAAATTTCACCTTCCACGGACGGACGACGAGATCAGCAACAGCCTTCACGCCATCACCGTCATCAGCACACACCACGACACACACACACTCATACACACACACACTCACACACACACACACTCACACACACACACACCCGACGAGTGAGAGGCTCTTGAGGGCTCTCCCGGTGCCTCGGACCGCCACATGTAAAACTGTTGGGTTGGAGCCTTCAGCAGACTAAGTGTGCGAGTATGTATGTGTGTGTGTGTAAGGGAGAGGCCAGTGGATGGTGATGGCTCTTCCAATGGGCCCCCGGAACACCAAAGCAATGGCCTCGCGTCAAATCCAAGCGAAAGCGCTTAATTGAATCTTCGCCCCTCTAGGCCTCTACGATCGGTTCTCGAGAACTCTTGAGGGAGTGAGTGAGAGTCGCCAGTCGCCGTCGACGTCAGCGTGTCAGCGACAGCAGCCACGCTAGACAGCAGCCCAACACGAACGCACACCGGCAAATGGTGAAACAAATTAATTATCCCTTTAATTGGAGATTGGCTTCGGGGGCCGTCAAGGAGCAAGGATTTCTGAGAGGGTCCTATAGACCCATTTTTCCCATCCTACTACTACATTCGCGTACCTCCGCTTCCTCGATACATGGACCTTGAACTAAGGAAAACGGACGCTAGCTAGTAGTTTTCTCGCTATTCTTTCATATTCTTTCCGCGTATCCTTTTCCGAGCGAAATTCTTTTTCTCATAAAACGATATCCAACTCCCCCGAAAAGCGGTTCTTTCGGGCTCATACTGAAGGAGTTCCAGGACACGAGCCACAGCCAGCACAGCAAACAAGCATGTCCTGGCCATTCCACGTCCACGTTTATGGTAGTATGTTAGCTGTTTTATGCGGTCCATAACAAAGCCATTCGCCAACAGCTATTTCAAACAAACGATCGAATCGTTTGGACATCCCCTCCGAGATCGCTCGGCCTCCGCCGGCATCATCATCGTCGTCGTCATCGACCACCGAATGCGTGGCATGTTGTACACGGTTGTATCACACACACACACACGTGCCGCCACCACCATTGGCCAAAGGTGGTGGTATCAACAGAAATAATTAGCAGCCATCAAGCCCGGACTCTCGCCAAATATTGACTCGACAAGCTGCTGGTGGCAAAGTCAGGCCTGACTAGCCAGACTGCCTGCGAGACTGGGCCTGCCACAGCCACAAAACTTCTCCTTACAACGTGGCTAAACCAACAGAAGAAGTGAAATTCCAATTTGCTGTCTCCCTCACACACACTCTATACCTCTCTCTCTCTCTTTCTTGCCACAGACGAGAGCTTACTCCTGCACGGACACAACCGATATCAATATCGATATCCGCGGGATCAAAGAACGAAAACTTCTTCTCTATCCTGACCCCAGGACGCGTCACGAGATAAGCGAGCTCCAAGCGCACACCGGTGACGGAGGTCGGCGAAGTCGATGGGCGCTTCCCTTTTTTGTAGCGAAATTCCAACGATTTGCTACAAATGCTGCGCAAACATAAATGTTTTTGGCGTATTTATTGCATTTGTTCCTTTCACGGTTCACCAGACTCGAAGAATCGTCGCTCAACACCACACAGAACACAACAACAACGCGAAGGCCTGCCGGGATTTGGCTTCTTCTGTTCGCTAAATTCAAAATCGATTCCAAGACAGGAAGGAGAAGGTTTGAAAAAAAAACCAGTATTGGAATCTTGACCATCTTGACCCCAACCGAAGACGGGAGCAGAAGATCTGGTTTCGCTTTAGACGCGTCCGCAAAACACCAAAAAATCCGGAATGTTCAGCCGCCATTCAGCCATTTTTGAGGACCATAAATATGTCTTCTATCATGGGCCTCCTCCTCGTGCGCGTTTCCACAGATTTCAGACCTCCACTTTGGGAAATTCCCCCCCGCGCGATGTCTAACTCTCCGTACTCCAGATCCCCTCTAACGCGCGCACGTGTGTGTGTTTTGGTTGTTGCGAGCAGCGAAATTCGGACGAAATACGGTCGACCGTAACATGCCCCAGGTCTGGTACGGTCACCGGCCCCAGTGATTAGAGAAGCTGTGTGTTGCTTCAGCTACAGCAGCCGCTTGTGGCAAAACCGGAGCAAAGGCCTCAGACATTCGGCTGCCGGTTGCATTTTCTTTTGAGTCAAGAATTCAACCACCACGAAGGCGCGTTTCGGGGTGATGTTCTGGGTGTTGCTCTCACGTAACAGCTTCATCTTCCATCACAAGTCCACAGAAGCCGAGATGAGAGATCCACAAGACACTTTGTGTTGGAAAAGCAGCAGCCTCCGCAGCAGCAGCAACAACAACATGACATGGTTTCGTGGTTGGTTTTTTGGTGTTTTCGTTTGAAATGCAAAAGTGATTTTGAAAATTTTGTAAATGAACCAGCAGCAGCACCACCAGCGGCAGTCCCGCTGGCTGGTTACTGCGCCCCACTCACGCCACACCCGTGACCCCGGTGGCGGCTAGCCAGGAACGTAAATACTACGGACATGTATCCGCGGACATCAAAGCGGTAGCAGAGTTAATTTGATAATCGCGTACGCAGCATCGCTTACATAAACAGACACGAGACGGAGACCACAGGGCAGACCGTGTATGTGTGCCTGAGGTTGCCATTATTTGCCCTGAAAAATGGCCTCCTTCGAAGCGCGCGGCGCATCTGGCTCCGGCGGCGCCAAGCGCGTTAAGTTAGATGTTAGTTCCCCTCCCGGAATCACTCGCTGCCGGCCACTAATAGGTAATGCCAAACACGAGCAGCGGAACCGATCCGCTAGAGACGCGCACACACACACACACACACACGCACACACACACACCTGCACCTGGTATGAGCTGAAACACGATACCGCGCGGCGCCGGAATTACGCGAAAGACAAATGGAACGCACGTCAGACGCGGCAAAAGATTAATTGGAAACTTCATAAACACCCTCCTACTCCTGCTGGTCCTGATGCGCGGATCTTTGGGGTTTTTTTTTTCTTATACAATCCGACCTTGCCCCAACCAAGGTCACCACCACCTCTTTCTTCATCTTCTTGCCTTTGCTCTCTACAATCGCTGTTTCAAAATCCGCTGAACGATCGATCATTGAAGGTTACGGTCTGAAGACTGCTGCTGAGACGCCATGTCTCAACATGTCTCCGATGAGGAAGATGAGGGATGTGATCCCGAAAGCATCTAAACCATATCCGTGCAAACACCACCCCCGTGTAGTCACCTCTTCCACGTCCGTTACAACAACGAAGCAGCACCAGCAGCGGCGCCTAGCGATGATTACATTTAATTAGCTCATTTAAGACGCCACCGGAGATCGAGCGGTGGTGGCGGCCCTTTTTAGCGGAACGCTTGTCTCGTTCATGAGGAACGGGGGTGGCCATCAACCGTCTCCGTAGCGTGGTGTGGTGTGTGTTGTTCCAAACCGTTCAGCGTGTAATGAGGAGTTAGGCAAAGTTGTCATCATTTTTCACGCCTCGCTAAGCGGCAGCGCCTCGGAGCACGCCACGGAGCACGCCACGGAGCACCGTCTCGCCTAATCCGAGCGTGCGCGCGTCTCGCCGTAACGTCACTACAATAGCGACAACAACATCATGCTCGCCGCCGCCTACGCGTCTTCTTCTGCCTTCTCGGCTCCTACGCGTGCTCTTACATCAATAATTCGTCATTTGATGTAATCTTAATGGCACTTTCCTGTTGACTTCCTTCCCAAGCCAAGCGCCCACGAGCCCGTGCGCCGTGTCGTGTCGTGTCGCGTCGGGTACCAGCGAACCAACCGAAGCTTGGCCTGCCCTGGCCTGTAATTAAAATCGTATTAATAAAACATTTTATCACCTTCACACCGTCCGGAAGGATCGGCTAAAATGGAAAGCTAGCGGAGGACTCCTTTTTTTTGCGTTTCCGTCGCCTTCTCGTTTTCGATGTTGGTGTGACGCCGTGCGCGCGTGTGTGTGTGTGTGTGTGTCGTGGAAGGATCGTAAGGTGAAAATTAAATTCCGTTCAACCATCAATTATGCATCGTGTGTAGCCAGTGTTAGCCAGCCAGTCAACCGGCAGGCCGAGAATGAGTGCTTCCGCATGGAGTAGTAGGTGCGCTAAATGAAATGCTAACCTCACACTTCCAGGTCCAGGTCCAGGGATAGGTGACAAACGAGACAACCGCCGCCATTGCACAACACTTTCCTTTTCAACGGCTACCAGGCGCCTCCATGACAAACGGTGAGCAAACACGTATGTAACACCCGCATTTTGATGGTGATTGTCAGGGAATCGCGGTCCGGGAGGTGCCAAGGAATGGTTACAATCTTTTAAATCGGAAGCGGCCACAGCACAGCATCGCCCCGTTGCTCGACGATGAGCGATAAATGCGCTGCTGAATGCATCGCTTTCGGTTTTGGTCGCTTTGTTATTGCTCCCCACCCCGCTGGTCACGATTATGCACAGCACGATTCACCGATAACGGAGCATCTTCCTCGCTCCCTAAAGAGACACCCAACAAGAACAGCGCAGCCTCAGCTAAGCTGTCACGATTGGCCGAACGGAAGCAGAACAAGCAAGCAGCTGCTCGTCGGTGCCGGTTCTCTGAATCTTATCGGCGTCCGTTGTTCGTACTCCGTTGGCCCAGCGGGCGGGCCAGCGAGCAATGCAAATCCTCATAAATCGTCCACCCACCACCCTCACCATCATACGGACGAGCCGGCTGCAATCTGCATACAGCAGCGGCAGCTGGAACGTGTTGCCGATGCTCCAACATGCCGCGAAATAGCTTCGCATAACTACCGGAACAATGTTCCCCCCGCATCATGGCCGGTGGCGCGCTTTGAATAATGAATTTTAAGTGCAGTTCAAACCAAGACCACCACCGCAAACCGAGGATAGATATGCATCCATCCGGCACCAAGAATATGTTATTCCTATTGTTCCCTTCAGAATAAACTCCCAAATCTGAATCTTCTAAAATAGAACCATTTCCGGCGAGAGTGAGACAGAGAATACCGCTCACTGGCCTCGGTTGGTAACAACCATGGAATGCATTGTGTGCGTGCATGCGTGTGTCGTTCCGTGGTGTGTTGTTCTACATGCCTTGTGCCATGAATAGACGTACGCAGGAATGTGCTCAACGTTTCATATCTTAACAGCATAGCAACCAAACCCAAACCCCCGGGCAGTGTTAGTAGTGTTTGCGTATCTGATATCGCCAATCAAAACAACCGCTTTTGACCGCCGATTTGGTAAACGAAACGTAACCTTGCTTCCAAGTCTTCAGGGTCGCAATCACGTCTGCGACTTATTAGAATGCATGGCCTGAGTAAGGTAGGGCAGGCAACAGGCAAGGGATGGTGGACTGGGATCGAGTAAACAGACCAAACCCGGGTTCAATTATCCATAAACTGAGCTATCAAGAGAAGCTCGCCTTGCGCCATGCTCACTCGTCGTCATCTCTCTCTCTCTCTTTCTATCACCATCCCAATGGTCTGCTCTGGTTGTGTAGCATTTCCTCGTTTGCTTATGCACCCCCTCCCCAACCACTACGCCACCTTCTTCTCTGTTCGGTTAGTTGGTCAAGAAATGACCCATTTCCGCAGGAACGAAACGAGTTTAACTCGGATATACTCGGAGCCGAGGTCCATCTTCTCGAGTAACCACCTCGTCCAGTAGCGCTACGGCGACCGTAATCATGAAATTAAACATGAAATTTGTTTATCCTCCTCCTCCTCCTCCTTCTCCTCGTCCTTCGTCTCGTCCTTTCTACCATAACTTCCCCCACTTGGCAAATGGTTCGCTTACTTATTGCTCTCATTGCTCTCGGTACATTCGCTCAGGTCCAGAAATAATTGGCCATCGAAGTACGCAACAGCCACCCCACACCGAAACCGAAACCGAAACCGAGATCCACGTGCTGACCAGTTCATTAAACAATGCTCACGTCTCACGGCTGGCCGAATGGCTGGCTTCGGATTGCTGCCGATCGCGCACAAAACCGCATTCCAGGTACCGAAAAACCCCAACAACCCCAGCAGCTGGCAGCCTCCGTCTCCGTTTCCGAAGCGAGCATCGGATAGAACGGGGCCGGGTCCCGGGGCGTGCCGTGCCGATGAATGATCGACGATGGCGGCAATATGGTCCCGTGTAAGTGGCCGGCGATGGTGCCAGCGCGGGTGAGAGCGAGAATTTTCAAAACATTGGCCTCTGTTAAGCGGTTGTGTTCGGCGGCCACCAACACAGCAGCCAGCCAGCCGGCCGTCCGTCCGCCGTCATATATCAAAGACGGATGGTTGCTTTAGGCGAGGGAAGTCGAAGAAGCACAAGGGGGGCGGGGTGCGAGATGATCAATGATTTGGCATGTCGAACCGTTCTCGGAACGCGAATGTCTCGGAATGTGTGTGGCGTGGCGTGGCGTGGCGCGAGAATTGAAATCGGAGAAGCATCGCCCGTCGAGATGGCTGTCTTCCGATGGATTGAGGTTTTATCGAAATCGAATTGATTCCTTATGGCATCTCCAATTGGCAATCTTACGCCGTCGCTACTAGTTGTCAGTTCCCATTTTCGGTTTGTTGGCGGTTCGTCTCTGTTTGATACATTCAACAGGATTAGAAGGCAGCCGATGAACAGGATTGGAATAAAATAGAACATGATTGAGAGCAACTGTAGCTCTGTTTGGACGTTCGCTGCTTCCACAACATAAAAACATCTTTTGAAGCATCTTTCAAGGATCCTTCAGGGACCCTCTCCCTTTTTTCGTATCAATTTACTGTTGTCCCCTGTTGGTGCCCGCTCCACTATAAACGGTTGCACCATAAAACCCTTAAAACATACCGCACTCCCCATGCTTCGATATGCTCGCCCCCGGTGTCCATATGCTCATGAGCGAGAGAGCTAGCGTCCCCGGTATCGCGACCGCGTGATTGCGACCAGGGACCAAACCGGAGCCCGGCTTTGGCCAATTCCCCAAGCTTGATTATGCCCAACGGGCATGTTTGAAAAGTTTACCACACGGACAACCATCCCGCCCCGTCGATGTCGATGTTCCGGTTGTACAACCCCCGCCCCTCCTCCCCCGGAGCTCATCAGTCTAATTTTATGTTTCTTCCCTTCTCCCATTGCTCCGGAACATGGTCGCCGTGGTTGCTTGTTTTTGACGAGGCGCTGGGGGATGAAGCAGGAGGATGGGGATGAGGGTGCAAGCAAGCGTCATCAACTGGTACACGGTACACGGTTGCTTGCGACATTTCTCTCGTGGTTCTCTCGCGCGAACCTCAAACCGTAACAGGTGTTTGGATTTTATTAATAAATAATTTATTTCGGTTTCCACCCAGCGTACGCGCAAAACCATGCACAGAGAGAGAGAGAGAGGAAGGGAGTGAGGGAGAAAGAAAGAGGGAGAGAGAGTTTATTCTCAGTTGGCAGTTAGCCGCATCAGCATAAAACAGCGAGATGTTTGCGGTTTTATGCTAGATGCTGGTGACACCGTGTGGCTCACCGCACACACAACCACTCTTCCTCTCTCCCTCCCCTCTCTCTCTCTCTCTCTTCCAGCACTGGCAAGGGCGTGCAGTGGTCTTAATTTTCTTTTGAAAACGCCGGCATTTAAAAAAAGGGCGAAACCTGTACACCGGTGGTGGTGGTGGTCGCAACGGAGCAGCAGCAGCAAGAGGGAATTAATTAAGCAATCGTTCACGGCACTCCAAGCCACCAATCAAAGCCGAGGCAAAGCAAGGTGTTTGGCCGTGGCTCTAGTCCCGGGGACTCCAGGCGCGCGTTGGGCTGAAAGAATGGCAGCCAGCTGAGTACAAGTTTTCCATCCTTTAAACGCTTCGCTGGAAATACTAATGGCAAAACAACTACTTGTTGACGAGTAGACGGTAGCGGTGCCGTTGCCGTCGTTGCCGCTTCTTCCCGGATCCTCCATCGCTCACGATGACGATCATCGAGAAGACGGCTACGACTACGACAACGCAGAGTGTGGAGGCAACAGCAATTACGAAGTTTTGTCGTAAAAGAAGGAAAATATTCCGCGCGTAACTTTCCGCAACACGAAACGAGAAGAAGGAGAAGGAGAAGGATCCATGTGGACTGATTTCACGGATTGAGTGAAACGTACCGGTAAGACCGGTACACCGCTGGCGTGGCTGGCACCGAGAGGCGGACGAGGTTTCTTTTATTATTCCTTCCTTCACTGTCTACTCGCAGCATAAAGGACATCCTTCCATCTATCCGTTCCAACGAATCCGCTCAACTCAAATTCAATGTCATGGGAATTGGAAGAAGTTTCTGCGAATTTTCGCCACTGTGTGTGTGTGTGAGCGTGACTGTGTACGAGAAGCGTGCAAACAGCTTGGACATTAAAAACGAAGGAAGCCATCACCATCCGTGAGACCCGCAGTGGGAGGGTAGCATGCTGCGCATGGTAAAGGGGCACGCGAGGAAGGGGATGAAATAAACTAACGCCATAAATCAATTCAGCACATGGTTCGCGCGTCGCGACGCGTTGTGCGAAGCGAGGAAGATGGAAAATGGATTTGCATGGTTTTTTCCTCCCCTTCCCCGGGCGCGTCAAGCCGTGAATTGAATCGAATCGGAGGAAAATAGAAGGCCGATATCTCGAAGCCGATAGCCGACCATACGCACGCGCCCCCGCCCGCCACGCCGCGAGATGGGGCCGCGAGTTGTCGAAATATCTAATTTGGCTGTTGGCACGAGGACGGCGACTCGAGACGCATGTACGCTCCATAAATCATGCTTACACCCCCAAATACACACACAATGGGCTTTGGTATGCGTGTAATCTTGTCGCTGGTACCGCACCGCTGGTACCACCACCTGGTCTCTTCTCTACCCTTTTTTTGTTCATCGATGGCGATTGGCGGTGTTGCGTGATATTGCGCAATCATCATCGTGGCCTGTTGGGCCCTTCGGGTTGATGAAAAGTTATTAGTCCCCCGGGATAGAGGAGATACCAACAGAAGTCCACAAAGCCGCAAATGATAAGTTCCGGTGAAGGGCTTTTTGCGATTGTGAATTAATAACTTTGGATCTCGGAGGAACATTGCGAGCAGCATGAAGATGTCTCGATCATAACATTGTTTAAAGAAAAAC
Organism: Anopheles darlingi; assembly: GCF_943734745.1. Lineage (NCBI taxonomy): Eukaryota > Metazoa > Arthropoda > Insecta > Diptera > Culicidae > Anopheles > Anopheles darlingi. The sequence goes on from NC_064874.1 coordinate 86,965,771, forward strand.
ATTCCACCGTTCTACCAAACGCACTACTTACTGCATTATCCAACGAGCAGAAAGAAATGAGTAAAAGCAAAGCAGGAATGAAGGAAAAAATCAGAGAAACCCCCTCTCTCGCCTCATCCACGGTGCCCTTTTACCGGCGGAAAAAAGGGCACACGGCCGCCCGGTCATCGACCAAGCTCATCCGCCGCCATTCGGTCACGTTCCAGTTGCGTTTCCAGATGAGGCCGGTCGTATGCACGCTTCACCAGTTCGCCGCTGGATCGCTTCTTCTACGCCCGGAGGGTCAAAGGACACGCCGTCCTATTGCTGCTTGTCCTCTCTCTCTCTGTGTTGTGGTCACTCCCCTCTCTCCCCCCTTCCAACGAACGCATTTCAAGGAGATAGCGAGCGAGGACGCAGCTTCCGACTGCTACTTCTAATGCTGGCCCCGCTACATGCTATTTACATATCTGCTCGACAGCGATCCTTGTGAGGACACACCGAAGTGGAAAATCGCTCACAAGCACTGCTCAAGGGAAAGGATCACCGACATTCGTCCAGCCCCTCTCCCTTGCCGGTCCAGACACGGGTTTACCCCTGCCACCGATCAGCGATAGCGATATGCGAGTAGCGTAAGAGCACCGCATCATTTCCTGGTTTATAGCAACTTTTATGAATCTCCTCGTAAAATACATTCCGGCCAAAAAGAAAGCAGAGCGCGGACGACGCGGTTACGGAGCATGTCCATGGGACCAGCAGAAATGGGGCCTGATGTCCATTCTGGCATGTAAGAAGATCCCCCTTTTTTTTGGGCATGTCAGAAGAGAGCCTCGAGGCTCTTTTGTGGAAGTGAACGTTTATTGAGCAGGAAAGTGTTTCGGAATGCTTGAAACGATTTTCGCATTACTAAATCAAAACAAGCATATAAATGCAAGAGATAGAAATCGCTCATATGAGTCTCAATTCTGTTTTCCAAGAGACAGATGATGGGCCATGTCCTCGAAGCAAATCAGACGATCTTTGTTCCTACTTAAAAGAAAGCTAAACAAACGTTTGTGTCCTGCAATGGATCCGGGCTTACGAGTTGAGAAAAAGCCGAGCAAGAGAATGGGAGAGCAGCATGGGCAGGACCACGAGCCTGCTAGAATGTTTGTTTTCGATCACTTCGTGACCAAATGTTCGTTAAGGCAGATCCAATTCACGGTCATTTGTAGCAAAGCGACCGTGTCGAGGAAAGAAAATTGATTAAATTTACACATTTTTAACAATCCCCTAGCCCTGGCCAAGAGACCTGGCACCGAGGTGAGTACTAAGCACGCAATCGAAGCTTATCGTTTTCCCGCCTCTCGCTAATGCAGCTTAGAAGCAATCGTTCTTGAGCCACGTGTACAGCGCTACAGCACGAGCATCGCAAGCGCAGTGTGTCGACTGTTGAGAGCAGTAAGATTAAGGGGTTCTTTGGCGAGATTAAGACTGTGCTTCAAAGGATCATTTCTGTAGGCCAATGTTCAACTCTACGTTTACAAAGAGAAACAGACGAATTGCATCATCCACGATGACGAGTTGCAGTGTTCATCCTCCAGCGTCAAACAAGCAATGATTTCGCTTTTGTCTCAAACAACGCACCGTTTGCTGCCTTTAAGGATCGTTTCCGATTGCAAAGGATGGACACATTCCGAGTGGTCTTTTCAAAAACCTTCTCTAGCCTCATCTCCACATACACACAAGCTACTCCTTGCAGATCGCTGCTCCGGAACCGTGTGTTACTCAAGAACTCTTGGGAGCTATCCATCCGAAACACCGTCCCCGGATTGGTAACATTCGAATAACCCCGACACTACGGTTCTTACCGCTCAACCGTAACAAGAGGCGCACCTTGAAGGCCTTGAGACCTTTCTACTCAAAACGCCGTGCACACACACACACGCGCGCACACTCCGATGAACACTGAAGCCCAGCATCGCTTACATCTGGGTGGTATGAATCATATAATTCAGGCGCTGGTTTGCTGATGCTGGTGGTGCTGCTGCTGTCGGTGGTTAATGGTGTTGTTCCTGGTACGTCTCAGTTTTCGTCCCTTCTGCTGCTTGCCCACGTGGGGCACGTGGCGCACGGGCGGCTGCGCTCGGTGGTATTGAAACTCTTTTATTGCGGTTTTCTTATTTATTTATTTCCCCTTTCCGCCAACCGATACACACACACACACACAGCTTCGGCAGCGCCGGGTACAAGTCTGCCCAGCGCAGTCTCGTGGACCACGAACGAAGGATCACCACTGCCCGGGGAGTACTTTTCAAGAAAAGAGAAAAAGATGTGATGATGCTCATCATCATCATCATCATCACCACCACAGCCGCTCATGCTGTGTGTGTGTGTGTTTAGTCAAACAACGTCGGATACCTTGGCAATTGCTTCAAGGTACGTTGATGGTAGCAGGGGTTCGAGGAAGGGAAGGTGGATGGTGAAAAAGGTGAAGCCCCGGAAACCGTCTGCTGACGATGGCGAAGAAATGTTCCTTCCGAGAATAGTTCGGTGAGCCACAGGCATGTCTCATATAAATCGTCCTAACGAAATGAATGCCAAGGGAGTGTTGGCCCAACCACACGCGAACGCTCACGAAAGAAGGAGTGCGGTAGGTCGGTCGCGGTAGGATGAAAATGTTGAGAACTATAGCAACAGCAGCAGAGGAAGGGAGATTATGTCCACCGAAGCACCGTGGCCCGGTTGCTGGCCCATAAAACCGTTTTCTAAATAATAATATCAATTCCCTGGAATGCTAGAACGGAAATAGGGCGCCGGTTGGACAGAACCATTGGAGAGGCAGCAGCCCCTAGTGACAGCTATCAGCGAGTGAAAGGTCAATTTTTGTGCGTTCATAAAATCGTTTAAGTTTATGGCATTATTAGATTAACGTGAGATGCGTTTTGCGTGCTACAGCTTTAAAAAGGGAACAACATGAAATCGCTGGTGGATCCCAGGTTCCAGGCTTTAATTACTTCCTTTCTGAACCAACACCACGGATCACACCAGATACAAAACACGATAAACACCACCACCACCACCGACTGACGGATAATCCGTGGAAAAACCGCACAGATTACGCATCAAACTGTCAAATGTCACGAGAATTACGCACACAGACACACAAGCATTGAGTCTACCCCCAATGGAGACCAGCCTATTATGCGCTGCTCTTCGCTGCTCCTGTCGTCCGGTCTGCTTTAGTGTCCAGCGTATTGACCGGAAATCGATCGAACGTCACTCAATGTTTTGAACGTAGCTTCGCGGCAGCCTCGAAGCGTATTGTCGAAGCTCGGAGTCTCCCTGTGGTCGATGATTGCCCAATTGGTAAGCCAACACAACCCTCGACAGCCGATTTTGATGGGGGGCAGGGTGATTAATAGTGACCCAACAGTTCGAGGGGTTGCACCAGCGAACGAACGAACGAACGAACGAACGAATCGCGGCGACTAACCCCCACCCCTAATCGTGTCATCGTGTCATCAACAAAACCGAACACCTGTGTTCCAAGCGAGAGTGTTAACGGCACCGGCCGGCATTAACAAATCGCTGCTTGACCTAAACACGACCACGACGACGACAACGACGAGAACGACGTCCCCTACCGGGGACGAAAGCTAAATGGTTTTCCATTACCACCGTTTTAGGGGGTGGAATGTTTTAATAGCAACAGCAACAGCAACAGCAGCAGCAGCAGGTCAACAACAATGTGACAACCCAGGGGGGGTTTGGTGAGCTAAATGAGAACCATTTCTATGCCTAGTGCCCTCTTTCGTTAATTAACATCAACTAACGCTTAATGTAGTTTACTGTTTGTGTTGGCGCCACCACCGCCAGTTTGGGGTTGCCTTTGGCGCCTCTTTGATCTCGCCTCGAATCCCTTCTTCCTTTCCTTCTCTACCTGGAGTGCAACTCCTCCCTTTGAAAGGTGGTTTTTTCCCGCTACGAAACGCGGCTGGAAAGTTTCGGATCTCTTTCGCGCTCGATGCTTTCATTAGCCTGCAGCAAGCAAAGCATCCCATGTGTGTGTGTGTGGTTTCAACGGCCACACGCGGGTTCCAGCATGTTTTGTTGGGTTTTCCCGGTTTTCCCAGAGCTGAATCCCATTCCTGTTTACCGTTACGAGGGAACCGAAGCATCATGAAGGACGAAGTCGCGCCGGTTGCATTTGCGCGTCCGGACAGACAAGATAACGACGTCAAACGAGACAGGCCCTTTCTCTCTCTCCAGGAGTGGCCCGTGTCAGCCCGGCAACACAAGCTGTACATATGTGTTTGTGTGGGTTTGTGTGTGAATGGTAGGTAAGCAAAACAAAAAAAAATATCACCTCCCACTCCAGGCGTGAGGCTGCTGCCTGCGTCGAGCATTCGTCGCGGGGAGAAAAAATCATCCAACGGCATCGACTATGAGGCAAATGAAGGGAGACAGATTCACTGGTGTGGATCCTGCCTACTTCCTCCCTCCCTGCTCTCACGCTCGCCCCATTTCGATGGGGCACTCCATCGACGCCATTTTACTCTCCTCCGACACAACTTTATCATCATCAAGACCCATTCGCTCCCATGCTGGGCGTGGGTAGATGGCGGCTTGTACAACACATAACCACCTCCCTGACGACGGCGACGGGGCGACGATGAAGCACCCGATGATGGTGACAGAGGGATGTTGGAATGGACAAAAAAAAAAGGGGGAGAAGAATGCTTGGCGCTTGGCGCTTGGGGATTTGTTGTATCAACAAGGATATGTAAACACTGAGAAAACAGAGAGAGAGCGCGCAGGATGAAAAGAGTGAGATAGAGAGAGCGATAGAGAGAGCGATAGAGGGAGAGAAGAGAGAGAGAGAGAGAGAAAGACAGAAAGACACAGAGGGTGGTCCTTTCTGGCTTGACTTAAGCAAATGAGACACAAATGGCGGCGCGACGCAGAAGGGATGATCTCAAGTGGCAGAGAGCCTCCTGCACCCCGTTTGCGCAACCCCCTTTGACACAATGGCCAAGTAGCACTATGCGGGTGCACGCGCTCGCTCGTGTGTGTGTGTGTGTGTGTGTACGTGTGGCAGGAAATCTAGTTCAAGAGCATATTTTGTGCCGCTCGTTTGAAGTGGAGCGCTTGTTTCTGCCTCAACCTTAGCCTCTCGCTGGCGAGCTTGCCTCTCGGATAGAACTTCCGAGGACCTTCGAGCTGCTGCTCCTGCTCCTGCTGCTGCTGCTTTACACGGAAATGGTTTCAGTTGCAGCAGCTTAAGGACACGAGTAATCCTCCTTCTCTCGCATAAGCACCGGTGGTCGCTTGCGAAGGGATGCCGGCATCCCTTATGTGTGTGTGTGTGTGTGTGTGTGTGCGCGCTGGTAGGGTGTGGTGGCCAGATTACAATGGCACTGGAATTACGGCCCAGCCAGCCAGCCAGCCAGCCCGGATCAAGCACTTCTGGTCCCCGCGCTGCACGTCCCGGAATCCCTGCTGCCCGGTGAAAACGGAATGCAAGGACGAGCGAGTCCCTGGCACTGAAGACCTGTGTCTGGCCGTCATGTTAGCGTACGTGTGTATGTGCATAGTTGGGCGAGTCCTTACAGAGGGACGACTCGCTGTGTCGGTTGGTAGAAGTTGGAGCAGATTTATAGGAAAATGAAATTGTAAGTCGCCTTCTTCACCCCGTTCGTGTATGGTGTAATCATGTTTCACCTCGGTGCATAAGACCGAACAATGTATGCACTGTGTGTGTGTGTATGTGGGCGCGTCGTATTTATAGCCCATCACTGCTGTGAGAGGAGAGGGAGAAGGATAAAAATGAACTCAATGACTGCACGCTGGCAATGGCACTCGCACTCGATCGAGAAGCACACCGGCCATTCAGGCAGGTGTGTTGGTGGTGGTTGTGTGTGTGTGTGTGTGTGTGTGTGGATTTAAAGCTGGATGAAATTCTAATTTCAAACACCGTTCGTTCAGCTGCCATCGCATTCGCCCATGGCCCTTTTTTTTGCACACAGATTGTACTACCGTATTGATGACATTTTCATCAGCAAAAGACCGGCTTCTGGGTGTATTCCCTTTGGTCATCTAGAACGATTACTTCGTTTTGAATCCGAGTAGTGTCCGGAGCAAACGATTTCAATGGTAATCGTCTAAGTAACCTACTATGCTGCACCAGTTGACGACGTCCCAGGGCAGGTTCGTGGACGTAGACGAACAGTTAATCACAGAAACATCTATGGATGACTTTAGATTGCGTTGGAATGTCAAAAGCAAACTTATTCCCAGAAGGCCGGCTTTGTGCTGTCTATTAAGCTTTACGAGCTTTGCATTTGTGCAAATGCATGTCCATCAGATAGGGCATAAGAAGCATTACTTTATTTAAAAATACATAAGAAAGGATCTTTAATCTAATGATTATTTTGATTAAATAAAGGTAGTACTGCCTCCCTATGATGAAGAATGCATTAAAAAATAGATAATTTTTGAATGGTGATCGAAAGCTATCTAATACAGATGATTGTATTCGGTTAATTTCCCATGAAAGTTAATTCTATTAGATCAAAAAAGCGTTTCTGTTCTGTGCTGTAGGAATTAAGGATCAAGTCCGCAGAACAACCTCTTCTTTTATCACAATATTCTTAGATGCAACTGTACTTTGTAAGGAGACTACCTGGTAAATCTAATGGGGATAAATTACGTAAGTTAAATACTACTTACTTATCCGGCGCTACCACCGACGAGCGGTCTTGGTCTGCCACAGAAGATTCCTCCACCGCTCGCGATCTAGCGCCGTCGTCTTCCAAGTCGGTAGTCCAGCTATTTTGGCATCAATGTCGATACCGTCGCTCCATCTCGATTCGAGCCTATCACGCCCTCTCTGTCCATTAGGAAGTCCTGAGAAGACTTTACGGGCTGGGTCGTCGTCTGCCATTCTCATGACATGCCAAGCCCACCGAAGCCGGGCGAGTCTCATGGGCTGCACGACACTGAGATCGTCATACAACGCGTATAACTCCGCCTTGTATCGGCTTCTCCATCGTCCCTCCTCACACACGGGGCCAAATATCCTTCTGAGAACTCTCCTCTCGAACGCGGATAAGAGGGCTTCGTCCGTTCCGGACAGTGTCCAAGTCTCAGAGGCGTATGTGAGCACCGGTAGTATATACGTTGTATACAGTCTCAGCTTCGTCCTTCTCGACGTAAGTTAAATATCAGATAATAATATTCGCTTCGACTGAAGTCATTTGAATGCTGCAGTTTATCTACATTCATCAAGCAATGCAAGGATTCATTCCACATTCAACGGTACTGCAGTGCAGCAGTGGTTTTTGGTGCTTCTACCTTTCGCCGCTAATTTGTATTCAAATAAATATAGTACCAGCACCTTGTTAGCTCGCTCGACGCTTCTAAACGTGCTAATTTAAGCGGATCAACAGCAAACCCCAATTTAGTTACTGCATCATCGGAATCCCTCAGTTCAGAAGTCGTTCTGGCAGCGAGCGTTCCGAAAGAGATTAATAACTAGCGCGTAATCCGAGCGGTACCGGCGGGATCCAGGAATTGAAATTGTGTAAACAACACCCGCTACTATCCGTACGCGTTGATGTTGATGGTGTGGCGCATCCATCGAAGAGCGCAGAGTAGCGAAGCCCTATCGGCACACGTGAGATGCAAAACCACAACACCCCCTCGGTGGCTGCTGCTGCTGCGCATTCATTCGCCCGCATCGAATCGGTTCGAAACCCCCCCTCCGCCCCAATCGGGTGGAAAATTCTCTTCTCTTTTGCGGTAATCCGATAGCGCGCGCATCGCCGTGTGCGCACCGCGTAAATACGCAAATCGCACCAAGCCATTCGTTTCGTTCGCTCAGTACCACCAGTTACGCGATACTTTCGCGCTGGCGGCACCGGGCAGGATGGTGGCAGCTGCGGTTTCGTGCGGGTTCGATCAGGAGTTCTGGTGAGTTCGAACACGATCCCCCCCACCCCGACCGGGCCACGTGTTTATGCGGCTTTTTATATGGATGGTTTAGCTTGCGGTTGCGAGCCGAAGCGCGAAGCATTAGAGCCACGGGCCGGCGAACGGCGAAATATTAATTCTCGCCGCATTGTGCTGTGCGAATCCAGGATGCGAGGATTCCCGTCTCCGCAGAGCTCATCAAGATGGTGGTACCGGACGATGGAGGCGCCCTTCTCGTTCTCATTCTGCTCTCTGCTACGCCCGGAAAGTAATTATGAAAATCGACCAACGGCACGGAACGAATGTTTGATGAACCACACACACACACACACACACACCGAGCAAAACCAAATCGGAGTACAACACTAGCAGCATCAGCCCCGGCACCAGCAGCAGCTAATCGTCGATGGAATGGTTGTAGAAATGTTGATTAAAAACCCAACGGCATCGACCACCTCAGTAGTCGTGGTGTAGCATAGTAGTAGTAGCAGCAGCAGCAGCAACAGCAGCATGTACGGTCTCGTTTCCGGATGGGCGGGGGCTCATTAGAACCGAAAGCACGATACCGAGATGATGCAGACCAAATGAACGGCCAAATGATGAAGCAAAAGGATATGGCCCACTGTGCGGATGCGGACGGTAATTGAAAAAAGCTCCAATCTCCTCCGTCGACGTGGTACCGAACAGGGGCGAAGGAAAACTGTTGCTTGTTGTTGTACGTCTATGTGTGTGCAAGCGATCCCATGGTTGTGAGGCCCGGGCAGCAAGCACGGTGTGGTCGTCCCTGCCCCAGACAGTAGCGAGCGAAAATCGATAACCCATAATGGAGGGATAAAGCATGGTGTGCACCCACACACACGCATACATACGGTCCTCGGCCGGATGGGGCCGGAAACGAAAATCATCATTTTACACGTCCATCCTTGCGGTCCCTTTCGCTCCTCTCTTCCTTTGCCCCCCGCACCAATCAAAACTGGCCATAATCAGGGACCATATTCTTTCATTTCTGTTTCGACCGGCGTGCGGCTTCATATCCGAGACGGGCCGCCACTCGACATAACGCACCACAACGCAACTCTCTTTTTCTCTCTTTGGAATGGTGGAAAACATCGAGTGGAAACCCCTTCTCGCTTGCTCAGCGGATCCCCATTTCGTCCATTTGACTTTACTCATGTGGAAAAGCTCAATAAATTCTTCAAACGGGTTTACGGCAGCCCGGGATTTTTACCACTCCGAACCCGGGGTACGGCTTGGCAAAAGGGATCCGCTATTAGAATCGCTCCATTTATGCGATCCATAAACATCGCGCGCGCCTCGTCGGGTTGGTCCGGGTTAGGTAGAAAGGCGGGGCGTGGAAGAGCTTCCAGCACGCAGTCGGATAATTGGCAATGGCGCGAGCTGCCGGAGATGGCTAAGGCTGCCGGGTATTTCCCGGCAGCAACATACCAAGGACACAATGAGATGGAGTGGCCCACATACGTCAAACGGTTTCCAGGTTCTCTATTGTCTATCACGCGATGCGAATGCGACGCTTGTCAACTCGTATCAACATCACGGACGCATTGAACCAAGAGAGAGCAAGAGAGAGCGAGAGAGAGAGATCGAGAGTCTGGAGTCGAATGATCACAAACAATACTAATTGCATATAGCATACAACCGGTCGGTTGGTGTGGCACTTACCTCGTCCCACTTGATGAACTTTTCGCCATCCTGCAGCGCCTTCGGTACATCCATGACGCCCAGCTTGACGGCCGTCGGATTGTTCACCGCCAGTGCGTTGGCGGCATTAGCAGCGGCGGTGGCGGCGGCTGCGGCGTTCGTCGTCGTCTGCGGTGTCTGGCCGGCCGCATTTTGGGCGGAATTGGCGGATGAAGCGGCGGAGGCGGCGGCATTGCGTGGTGAGCAGGACTGCGGTGATACCGATTGCTGCCTGGTGCCCTCCGGTGACGTGCACGTGGCTGTCAACAGGGAAGCCATCTTGCGGAGAGGGAGGGGGGCGGTAGACAATGCTAAGGATTCCTTCGGCTTCGAGGCGTCGTCGGCGTCGGGCCTGGTTTGGTAATTTCACTCACACACACACGCACACACACTGACCTAGGGTTTTGGATACACCGACGGCAAGGATATTTCACGCACTTGACGCACTTCACACACACACTCGCGCGCGCGCGCACGCTTACGCTGATCGGTAACCGGCAACTGGCGCCATTGTTGCGTATTAATTAATATTTACACCCAATTGGAGATACCATTTTCAATTAATCACTGCACTCCACCAAACCGCAGCAGGGCAGCCCAACATTCACTCACTCACTTCACGCTCTCCTTCTCTCTTCTTCTCTCTAGAGCACACGCACACTTGTATTGCGCTGAAAAAAACGGGGATAAAATTGGGAAAAAAAAGATGCGAGTGTTAAATCGTGTCGCCATTTTATATTCAACCACCGTCCATTTCCTGGCATAAGCGCCCCCTTCCCCTCATGGGACGTTATGCAAACGGGCCGCATAATCGAACCGCTTCGATTGCATTTAAGGCGCACATCACTCCATGAATCATCCGTTTTTCCATGCGAATGCAGTTTTTAAATGATTTCCCAGCAACATCAGCAGAAGGATAAACCGGAAAATCCGTATCCTCGCTGGGCGCCCCGAGAAGAGGAGATCCACGAGATGATTGATGGTGGACTGGTTGGCTGAACAAATTATGTATCCCGCATGTAAGGCCGCACACCAACAGCGAGCACCAACGAACACCAAACGGAGAAGAAGTAGCCGGTGGTAAGTGAGAAATCGTTTAGTCGTCCAAAGTGTGGACAAAGCTCCCTCTCTCCAGCTCCCGGAGCGTCGAATCGGTGGTGGCCGCAAAGGCACGCAGCACCATCGACAGCAACCGTCAGCGAGCAGCGAGAAGAATTCCAACGTCTCCGGAACTCGTTTCGTCTTCGACATCTCGTTTTCTGCTGCCATTGCTGGTGCCGGTGGTGTTGACCGGCTTCTTGTTGCTGCTGCTACTGCTGCTTCGCTTTGCTCGATGGACAAAACGGAACGACCAGTAAACCGGGCAAGTGGGCGAACCCCGCTGATGCGCCAACAACGAGCAGCAGCAGCAGCAAGCGGTAGCCGCTAAGTGATTGATGATGAATGGGCGCGTCAGTCGTGCAGACGGATGGGATGATTTGATTTTCAGCGAATAAATGTTTTGCGGATTTATTTCTTCTTCACCCTCCTCCCGGCGGTTGCGTTCCTTCTCCTTCGCAGCTGGACCCCATCCGGACGCCAATTCGAGGCGAGAACTAGCGAACTGACAGCAAATGAATTTTAAGATGGACCCATCAACTCCTACGAGCTCGTGACAACCTGTGTCTGCGCGTGTGTGTGTGTTGTGTGGTGTGCCAGAGGAGAGAGAAAGATCTCGTCAACGCCATCAATAGTTGACCCCAATGTTTACCCAATTTTAATCCAACTTCAAACCACTCAAGGGTCTCATTTGATCGCGAACGAAATGCGAAAAGTTTCTCATTATCCATCGTTGCCTTCCGGTTCGGATTTTCTTTTTTTCGATCATTAATCCCGGCGACCCCTGGCTAGCGAAGGACCAAATTTCTTCTAATGAAATCGCCGGGTTTTCCGTAGAATTTCACTATTGAATGCTGGAGAGAACGATAGAAGTCCGATCAGAAAACATCCTCTCCGGTCTGGTTGCCAAACAGCTGGCACGTTCGTTCCGCGAATAACAGCGACCTGCTGTCCACGCCAGGCCCCCCCCCCCCCCCCCCCTAAATCCACACCAAGGGGTCACGCCACCTTCCCTTCCTTCTCGCGTAAATCATCCTAAAATTATCCCCTTGCAGCGGTTCGATCCGGTCACCTGTTCCCGGTGGTGTGGTATCCGGTTTTCCGGTCAAAACATGATGGCGTCATTGGCGTCATTGGTGCGTTTTGGGGTTTACCATCGTGGTGCGCGCGTGTGTGTGTGTGTGGTTGATTTGTTCGTTTACCAGTGAGTGGGTGGGTGGGAGAAAGGTTTTTCTTTTCACCACAGTTTTTTTTTTATGTTCCACGCACACGCATGCACTCACACACAAAAAAAACGGTCCGAACCATCCATCTGTTGCAGATGTTGCGCGACAAAAACACAAAACAACATTCGAAACCAAAGCGTGGCCGTCGTCGAGTCGAGAGTTTACGATCCAAATCACGAACCCGGACCATTCTGACACCATCAACCTGGGCGTACCGGACGACGACCACTACCACCACCACTACCACAACGGCGATAACGACCGAATGGACGACCGTAAACCGAGGGCAGTGCGGAGGCCAGACGGTAAAGTCCGGTGGAGACACTCTAGAGACGACGCCCTGAGCTCAACAGAGAGACAGACTGCTGTTGGTGCTGCTGCTGCTGATGCGGGTTTCCCACGAAAATCTGCCCGGCCGAAAATGGAAACCATCCCCCGAAATGGGTGTGTTGGAATGATGCTGAACGGTGCCTTTGCCTACCTTGGCCTACCACGAATGCTAGGCTTTGACGGATTGGAAATGGATCCATTACGAGGGCTTGCGGCGAGCGAGCGAGCGTTGCTCTCGAGTTCCTACTACTTGTCATCACCATCTATAGGCAGGCATCAAAGGGTGCACACACACACACACACACACACAACCCCACACGGTGGTTTACTCCTTCTTCAGTGCACTAGAACCGTCGTTGCTGTAGCTCGCTACTGTTGCTGCGTTTATTGAAAATTGCTCTCGGAAAAGGCTACGCATAGCGGAAGGGCGCACACCCCCCACACCCCGGCCCCGGGGGGTCCGATTGAGTTATGAAGGCTTGATTCTAATGAAATACCTTCCAAGAGATAGAATGACACACCGCTGTCGTCGTTGTCGTCGTTGTCGTCGAAAGCTTAAAGCGTGAAACGTGGAAAATATACATCAAACCAAGGAAGCAATTTCGCTCTCTCTGTTTCTCTCTGTATCTGCTTCTCTCTTTCTCTTTCTCATCGCATTTTCCTTGTCGAGGAACGCCGTCTCGCTTTCGCCCTTTTGCTGGGCGAAGGAAAATGTTGCCAAAAACGAACTATTTTCAATTGAAATACTTCAAAGAGAGAACCCAAGGAGGCATTTCGCTGCCTCTGACGCTGGGGATGATTTCACGCTGACTCTACGCCATCAGCCAGCAGCGACATCATCATACCACCGACAGCCCGACAGCTCATGGTAAGTTGTCATGGTGATACGATGAGAAACAAAATTCGTGGACCTCGGAGCACAAATTCTTCCCAAGGGAATTCTTGCTACGGCGAATGGACCCCCAGTGAACTCATGCACTTTACTGCCCTTGCCCATGCTACTATCACTAATTTACGTGATAAAACTTTACATTTGTTCTGTTATAAAAACAGCTCCACATCAGGCCTGGACTAACTTTATCCAACAACTTTGCTTTTTTTTTGCTCAAATTTTAACTCACTGCATATAAACACACACCCACACACACACACACAGACCCTGGCTGGCTTAATCAATAATCGATAGCAGGGGCTGCGAGGAACCGACGTAAAGTTATGCATGTTATGGGCATGTGGTAGGTAGTGGTGGCTCGAGGCAACGGAACTCGGAAACTATAACTTCCCTTTTGTCCCGGGTAGGGATGCAGTTTTGCCAGCCCGCGTTAAAATGGCAGCGAGAGCTCGGCTGAAAGTTTTCATTTTGTGGCAGGATATGCCACAACAGTCGCTCCAGAACACGCCATCGCCACCGGCACCACCATCACCACCACTGCCACCGGAGGAGTAACCGGAACGTCCATAGTTATCTATTTATGCATTTTGCACTTTTTCTTCCGCTTTCTCTGCTTCTTTTCTCGATGCAACGGATATTTGCAATCCGCATGCCGGTGCTACGAGGAAACGATAAGGGAAATTCGGAGAGTTCGCAGCCAGGCCCGTACAACGGGAGCCGAAAGTTTCCTTTCAGGACTTTTTGTCATAAACACGCAAAGTGCGCTACGGTCCGGAATGTGCGCTCCTCGTATATAGACCAGCACCAGGCACACGACAACCGGCACATGGAGCGGTCTCTTATCGCTTTTCAATCTAAACTTGTGTTATCGAAATGGAACAGAGCACGATGGCCCTAAACGATGTGGGATTCAAATTTAGATTTTGTAGAAAAACGCCCAAGTTTCATACAAAGGCACCTACCAATACTCAATTTAAAAGAATTCTATATGGTTCTGGGTTGTAGATAAATGAAACATAATAAAAATGTTTACATTCCAAAATAATGAAAAGAGTTATTTCGTTCAAAATTTTTTAAAATGATTCCAAATAACGCAATAACTTTCTTGCCAACAGTTTGGATAATACTCCCAAAGCCACTTAATATAAATTAATCTAATGAATCATTGTTATTCCTTCTTTCGAGCAAGAAAAGGTGGCCACGGACTCGCACACACTATCAAGACGATCTGCTTTCCCCCTTTTACTTAGTCGAACCCTTTCCGAATCCATTGAAAATTTAAAACAAATTATCCCGCGCGTGCCAAGTGGGAACTCTATGGAAAACAAGGATTCCTTCATAAAAAAGCGAACATCTTCTACACTTCCCGGAGTCCCGGAAAGGACCACGCAGAGGGAGAGGCAGATGAAGAGAGAGCTCCGTAGCTCCGTTCGCATTAGCTAACGGATCCCATAACCGATCCGGTGCTAATGAAGAACGTTCTCTTCTTGCGAAAATTGTTCCAACGGGAGGGAGGGACTGAAAATTCAAATAATTTATGGCCACATTTGACTAATTGCAGTCCCGTCTTGCGCCGAGGTAGGCCGAGAAGGGCCGAGCGGAAGGGTCCACTGTTGGCGGGGATATGATGATGCGCGATTAAATGCTCAGCTGTCGAGCGAGTGCTGCACGCCATGTTGGCAACCTTGGCCAACCTGCATGCTGTGCTCCCCCCTCATCTAATCCGCGAAACCTGGCGATGGCTGGTTGTGAAAATGTCTACACTCTCTACTCGACACCCCGCTCCCTCCTCGCCGCTTTCTTCCATTATCCTACCAAGCGGAAGCGCAGGAAATTGCACATGAATCATGCTTAAAACGGTTCGCTCGACCAAAACGCGATGATCGAGCGTCTCCACGCCCCGGGGCCTGGGATTCGCTTGCCACGTGCGTCACCACTCGGTAGCAGTGTGGGATGTAGCGTGATAGAACGCAGCTAGCCGGGGTTTGAGCGGTTGGGGGTAGATGTCCAAGAATAAAGAGAAATTAAATTAAAACCACCCACCCACCCGGCGGTGGTCGCGGTGTTGGCAGTGCATTTACCGTGCATCTCGCTAGGTGCGGATCGTTTCTACTACTACTACTACTCGTCACGCATTAAATCACGGACCACGAACTGGGGAGGATCGTTTACTGACTTGACTTGAATGACAGCAGCCTGACACTCTGGCAGGCAAGTGCAGTAGTGCGCTGTTTATTTGAAGTTGGTTTTAATCGAAACCAGCATCGAGGCGACGTGTGTGTGTGTTTGTGTCCAGTGTGCCCCAAAGGACCAAAGCAATCCGTGCGACGTACCGTAAATTATGGTATGCTGGGATGGTCTTCGTTCTTCTTCTTCCGATCGTAAACTGTTCTAAAATAAAATCCTTCATGCAATTCGCACTGCACTGGAAACCGAGAGACCGCCGGGTGATGATCTTTTGCTGGGGGTCTTTACCGACGTGGGTAGCGCGTATTGCATGATGCCAACACCTGCCGCCACCTGCCACCTGCCAGCAGGTCGGTTGGATGATGTTTATTAAGAGCAAACCACCAACCGGCCATCAGCCAGCCGCAAACTTCTTCCCCTGCGCCCAATGCTTTTATGTTTATTTTTTGCAATTTCATTCCCGCATTTGCAATCGCATTTGGAGAGGTAATGAGTGCTTACAAAGAAGATGCAAATCAACGATACATTATGGAATGAGCTATCCAGAGTGCACGAGTTCACTTGGTCTCCCTGTTAGAGGAAGAATCTCGAAAACAGTTCCTACTAGACTTATGACTCGAGATGACTTTAGCAGAAGCACATCTTGGAGTAGCACGTCAACGCACAGCGCTAGATGGAGCGTTTAGCACCGGAAACGTGACACTACCGTAACCGAAAGGTACCTTTTCTCCTGCAGGATTCGTTGCATTTTTGAGTGAAAAAATCGATATTTTCGATTCGAAGAACCGCCCCCGGGCCCCAGTTGTACCACTCAAGTCAATCAAGCACTCATGAAGTGGCATCGATTGTCTGTTTCACCGGAATCTAGAATTCATAATTCAACATAAATAATGCACGGCACGCCAGACCTGACAGGGAGCGGAGAGTTCGCCGCTACTCCACTCTATCCACTTAGTCAGGCTGTCCTCCTCCTCCCTTCTTGGCAATGAATTTTTCATCCACCGTCTTCGTTTTTCAGCAAAAAAAACCCAACCCCGTCCCGAGTCCTCGCGTTCGCATTATTCAATGCTATGCTAATGCGCGCTAGCTCCTCCAAGAAACTATCGAAGGAACAGCTAGACGAGAAGTCTGTTGCCTGTGTGTCCGTTTAGTAAAGAATTTTGCCCGCCGGGGGCGAGGCAACTAGTGGGTGTGGTTGGTCGCGGGTCCAAGTAGGCTCCATTAATCGCTTTAACACGAATCTCCGAGAACAGCCGATTTCATCAAGAGCAATCCCTCACTTCACAAGAGAACGCCGAGTGCGTTAGGTGTTGAGGAAGGAAAATATTGGCGTTCTGTGGGCTGACCACTTGATGCTAGCCGCTAAGCATAAACACGGAGTGCACACCGGCTAGCTGGCGATACCTGTGGCATCGCTTCCACTTTTAGGGCGGGGTTGTTTTGCTAATTTTGCCACAAAATTACCATTGTCCCCAGACCCCCCCGTACGCCAGACATGTGTGTGGTCGATGGTCAAGTGTGGTCCAGCCAGCATGTGGAGCATGTATCGGTCGGTGGTCGATTGCACAACCTGTGCAGTGCAGGACACCCCTTTACGGGCTTTACGGCGTCCGCTGCTGCGGTTTACGGTTGCTGCCGTGCAACCGAAAAAGGGGCGCGTCGCGCCTTACCACGAAAGGCGCCTCGGTGTGTATGCTCGGTACTCGGTACTCGGCCCTGCCCAATCTCTACACAGGCCCTTAACAGTTTTATGAGCGCGAAACACTGACCTACACACCACCGCGACCACCGCTCGGTACGCTAGACGGCTAGACTACCGAAGGATGATGATGGATGAGAGATGTCGACGGACGGACCAACCGGACCGACGCCGCACTGGATATAGAGCGGTAACCCTGCTGCTGCTGCTAGGCGACGAGCGACCGCGTTGCTAAACTACTATTTTTGCGCCACCACACACACGCACCGCACACACACACACACACAAGTACACGCACACAAGCACTATGCTCTCACGAAACGTCAACTTTCACGCCACCGTGTGACCGCGGTTAAAAACGCACCATAATTTTTGCAATCAGATCGTCCAAATCGGGGAGGAGAGCGGGAGCAACAACCAAAATCGCAACAACAACAAAAAAACACCGCACCGAGTCGCTTCTTTGGTCTAAAAGTAGTAAAAGGGGTGGCGGCGTCACCGCCGAGAGTAGGAGACACAAACCGATGTGGTCACTTTATTTGTTGGGAGGGCTGTATGCTATGCTGCGGCCCTTGCTGCTGGCGGTGGTGGCCCGTGTGTTTGGTCTACTCGTGCGCCCGACCCACAGAAGAATGTCGCACGCCACGACGACCATAGGGACCACGGACCCGCGCCAAACCGAACCGAGATATATCCAGGGCCATCCGACGAGAGCGAAACGGCCCCAAAAGAATCAGCTCTCACGCGCCTTTGGGGCTGCTTGCTGAGACTGAGAGCATAAGATGATGAGGGCCAACACCGCTGGCTCGGGCTCTCTCTCTCTCTCTATCTCGCCATGCATCTCACGTGGGGCTCACCTCCGAGAACTGGGGCTGAGCGTGAAGAGAGTGCGTATCTTTCTCTCTCTCTCTCTCGGGGACGCTATATGGCCGGCGACTCGTCGTATGCATAAAGCCCCACGCAACGGTACGTGCACACACGCACACACACACAGACACACACGCAGGCACGTGCTCACACCAGAATGGATCGTGCGTGCATTAAGAAGGTGCGCGCTATCGCCATGATTAATCCAAGTCACCTTAACCGGCCCTGTAGGGGATGCAGGGTTCAGCAGGTAACAGTAAAAGCCACAAATGACAAGTAAACAAAGATCACTTAACCCACCCTTCCCTACCTCCCTCTCCTCCCCTCCCCTCGAATCTTGTGACAGCATCTCAGGTATGAGTAATCGTGTCTGGTGATCGTGCGGTATGCAGATGTATTTTCCACTTAAACGACCTTCCATAAAGCCAGACACCTTCTCGAGAAGGGAGATATGTGTGAGACGTGTGGTTCCACGTAAGCACAGGGGTAGTCGTTGCGCCAGTCGCCGCACTGCCGCAGAGTGTAGTGCGCGATCATTACCATCGTATAGCGGGAGGAGCAGCGGAGACGGGGCGAACCATATCTGCATTCAGACAGCAACAAGCATAACAACAACAACAACAACAACAACGTTGTCGTCGTCGTCGTCGAGCTGCTGCCCTCCCCTATCGCTCATCCTTGAGCGTGCGCCTCGAGGACCGATCGACTACCGCGCGTTATCAATGAAACGGATCTAGCGAGCCCCGCTAGTGGGTCCATTGGAGGCCTTTCTCCTTTGATAACCTCCCATTGCTGCTGCTGCTGTTGCTTCGAGCGATACGATCGATGAATCGGAGTAGGAGTACACGCTACTCGAGAAACCATTATTATCCGGTCAAAGTTCCGTTATCAGCTGCGAGATGATGATCTCGAAGCAAAAACACACACCATATGTGTGCGTGTGTGTGTGTGTGTGTGCGAAGGTTGCGATCATCCGTGAACGGTGGCCGCCCGGTGAGCGCAATCGAGGACAGATCGTGCACGTCAACAACAACCTGAATGGACTCCGCAGTGAGGCGCTACCCTCTTTTCCACCTTCTCGCCTTCCTCCTGTTTTTTGCCTATGGAGGAGGGGGGGGGGGTGATGTTCCTCGTTTGGACGTGCGTCGCTCTCGCCACTTTGCACTTGTTTACACATTTATGCGTCACAAACAAACTGCTGCTGGTCGTCGTCGTCGTCGTCGTCGCGAGCTTAGAACACGCGATCCTCCGCCATCGCGCATTTCATAACAATAACTGCCCTTCCCACTACTCCCACTACACAGACACTAGGTGAGATAGACGAACGCACGATAGGCGCAAGAAAAGGGTTCAAAAAGATGTGTTTTTTTTTCCTTTCTAGCGGTTGCTAGGGTTTGTGGATCGCTATCTCAGTTGCTGCACGCACACAACGCACTCTCGCCCTTGGTGACGATGTACGGGAACAGCTGAGTTTGGTGCGGATGGTGTGTCACGGGATACTCGATTGGTACAAAAAACGCTGCCGTTGCCGCTGCTGCTGGTCCTTGGTTACGCACATACACGGCGCGTCATCGTCCGAACGCCAACCTTATCAAGTCATGACTCGCTTCCCCCCTATCTCAGCAACCACCCCGGGCTTCCCAAACCACAGAACGAGCGCCGAAAGATGGAGCACTTTACCTGGCAACCTTTTGGATTTCTGGTTCACGCTGATGGTAGCCACTCTCCCCCACCCAAAACAAAAAGAACGTTGATTACGTATTGCGAAAACGAAAATCAACAACCACGCAGCCTGGAGAGGTCTTGGCCATTACCCCTTTCGCTGAACCGGCCCAAATCTTTGCTGTTTGCTTCCGTCAATATTATTGTTTGGTTTCTCTGCTCTTCTTCGCATCTGCCACCAGCCTTTAAGCATCCCCCACGGGTCCACCCTGCGGCACAATCTGTGCTCACGCAGCGACCCAACTCCCGAGCAAGAACGCGCCCCAGAAGAATGCACTCACTTTTGCACGGCTTGCTTTTGGGGGGTTGCGCAAATTCAAATTGCAGTCGATCCAGTACGGTTGTGCAGCAGGTGATGTCGCGCCCCTCACAAAACACACATACTTAAACTTACACAAACCACACGTACACGAGCAGCAACACACGCGCGGTTTGAGGCGAAAACGAACGGGTTAAAACCGCGATGATGATGGGCCGTTCCCTGCCCAAACAGGCAAAATGCTGGGTGATTCCCGACACCGAAAATCGGATGCGGTACACGCACTACAGCCACATGACCACACGGACTAAGAAGGCGAACGAACGAACGGAGCTGGACCACGGACCATCTCTACGGCTCCATCGTTGGCGCTAGCTCAGGCTCCCCTTTTTGTTTGCGGAGAGCGCGCGAGCACGAAAGAGAGCGCCATCGCCCAGATGATGCCGAGATGGGGAGCTATGTTGCGTGAGACAACGCGTGCTCTCCCGGGAGCATGAACAAAACGGCGCAAGGCGCGAGCAAGGCGTCTGCGAGTATTAGTGAGGCGCGAACTCGGCGAATGTAAATAAGTAGCGAACCAACAAAAAAAAAATGGTAAAACAATATGAAACGTTATCTGCATTTACTCACCGCTTTGTTTGAATACACGGTATTATCGTAGAAAATGATAAATCGCTTTCTAAAACACTTTTCCACTCACGATCACGGTTACACTTTGCAAACGTCTTGCTAAAAAGCCGGTTTCTACACTAATAAAGCTGATTCTGATTTGGCATAGGTTGCTGGTTGCAGAATGCTACGATTCAACACGGTTGTTAACGAAACATATCGTACCACAGATTAATTTTAAAAAGTTCTATCCGAACAAATTAATTTGGTTTCAGTAAAACTAGGACATTTTAGAACTATTTAAAATTTACCAAAAACCATACCTGCGGCATGCCATCCGTTAATCTTAATTTGAACAACGACCAAGCAGCGTCGAGGGGTCTTCCAATGAATCTATTACAAACAAGGCTTGGATATCGTTTCGGATACGAATTATTCTTGGCCCCAAAAGCGATTTTTAAAGAAGAGAGCCTCTATCGTCGTTTATTTCAAGTGTCGGTTTCTTATGTGAATATTTGGAAACAAAATCTTTGGCTAACATTACTACACGCTTCTTTCTTTAAATGCTAGGACAAAGGAAATATAACACACGCATTGAGCAGGAGCGCATTTGAGGATATCAAATCAGAATCAGATCAGAGTAAACGGGGCGCTCAAAATTCGGTTACTATTTCCTCCTCCTCGTGACGCCTAATCGGATCGCCCTTAAGTAGGGCAATTATCATGCTAGAAGGAATTGTAAAAAAGAATATTTGTTTAATTACCCGTATGATAATGGAACAAATAACAACACTTACCAGTAGAGGTACACGAAGAAGATGATCAAATAAAACCCGAGTCCTATCATCGTGTCCCGGAGATGTTTCTTTACCATGCCACGGTTGTGGATTTCGGCCGGATCGTAGATTCCAATGTTACCGGCCGGTACCTTGTACTGCTCGTACACCAGCCAGCCGATCATCGGTAGGTTGGCCAGGCAGAGGAACCAGTTGCCGTGCATCAGCAGTAGAAAGGCCAGAAATCCGTGGCCCGCCAGCTTCGGTATGGACCAAAAGTTGAGCTTCGAGCAGCACTGTTGGGCGTTCAAATAGTCACATTCTAGATCTGAGAGAATAATGAGCTAGGGGAAGAGCATGACCGAGTTAAGGATTCATCAACGTCACCAAGATCCTAGCCGAGAACTAGAGATTCATAAAAGGATACAAAGTAGATCAGCAGAAACAGAATCGCGCCGGTGATGAGCATCGCCAGTGCGAAAACCAGCGTTTCGGGAAACATTTTGGCGAATGAAGTCACACACTACACCGAAGGGAGCCGGGTACGGCGTTGCTAACTGTGTGGTACGAGTACTACAGCGATGCTAAGTAGAACAGCGGAACTCGCACATGGCTCTAGGATCTAGGTTTGGTACTTTTATGGAAGCAAATTTTACTGTGACCGCATATTCTCCTTGTGGTTCCTCCCCCCACAGCCCTGTTTTGACAGATAAACAATTTCGGCAAGGGAACCGGGACGGCGCAGACGCATTAACCCTTCTCGCAAACGTCACCGCGGACAGAGAGAAAGAGCGAGAAAGAAGATGTCAACATCGGAGACATACTATAAAATAAATCGACGATAACGGATAAACTGGATTTCTCTTTAAGTAACGGAAGTATACTAGATCACGTTTGCTATTGCAACAAGATTCATTCAAGAGATGAAGCTTTATTAGTCGAGTAAAAGTATTGTTCGAAAAGTGGAAAAGGGGGCTACAATAGGCGTCAATTTAACGAGTTTTGCTTCGTTGGAGAACGATAACCAGGCGGACTCTCCCTCAAAGGGCTAACTTTACAATCTCGCAATCACTTAATCGAGGACAAGAAACAAAAACTTAACGATAGGTAACACATACACGGGAACAGCCATCGCAATGGAGGGGCGGCTACTCCGGAGATGATTTGAAATCCTGCTGCTAGAACTCCCTACAACTCTGACTGGTTGACTCTGACTGACTGAATGACTGGCTGCGTTTTCGCACCAGATGATTAATGTAATTCGAGAAAAATTGCGCAAAAACTGGCGACGGAGGCTTAGAGTTATGGCTTCTCTTACAGATCTAGCAGTACGGGTTTCGTGTCCTTGGCGCACTTGAGTATCGAGTGCATTAGCTTAACAAAACCTGTATCCTTCGGTTTCTCTAGCCCTCGCAGCAATCGATTCTTCATCACTGCGACGAATTCGCGATTGCTCAGCTGTCCATCCACTGTAATACAAGGAGAGAGATATACGTTAATTACATCGATCAACACGCTAGATGATGATCGCGTGGTTCACAACTTACTGTTCTCGTCGAAAATGGTAAACACTACATCGATCACGTGATCGGACAGCTCGACCAGGGCAACGGTTTTGGCAACGTGCTTCAGTGTGGCCTGATCGATCGAGGCACCGGCAATGTGGTAGAACGTAAGTGCCGTATCCACATCGTTGATGTTGTTCAGGAAGTGGAAAAAGTTTAAGTAATCCTCCTTCGAGATGCCCGATCCATGATCACGGAACCTGAAATAGGGAAAAAGCGTGCAGATGCAATTACCATCTCAATAATGCTGATCCCAGCAACCCCTCTATACCTACCGCTTCTTGACCCGCTTGATCTTCTTCACCTTCTTCTTCTGGGGATAGCCAGCGTATGCCAGCAGTAACTCGGCAAAGTCCGCTTCACTGATGTTCCCGTTCTCGTCCGGGTTCTTGCGCATGAACTCGAGCGTCAAGATTTCACGCTGTAGCTGCTGCTGAAAGTCGAGGAACTTCTCGATCGTCAGCTTCTCGTCATTCTTGGGCCCAAAGAAGTAGGTCGTCAGGGCCGAATTCACACCCTATTATCGATGAAATCGTAACAAACGATGTACAGAATATACACGGATGGGGGAAGAGAAAAGAAGAAGAAGAAGAAAACCGAAACAAAAGAAGAAAAGAAAAAAAAACAGAAAACGGAAAACTCCGTCAATTAGGCATCAATCTTCTGAAGTGTAAAATTACTTTTTTTACTTTAAACGTGTTGCCCGTATTGGCGTGATCTCTGTGTCTGTTACCGATACTCGTTTGCTGGCGGATTAAATTGGCAACCTTCTCAAACTCTTCACTATCGACGTCGCCGTCCCCGTTCAGGTCAAACATCCGGAAGGCAATCTCAAAGTGCCGCCGAGAAGCTGTGAAAGAAACGGGGAAAAATCCGGAAGGAAAAGAGGGAAGAGAAAGGCCGTTCAGTAATCGTGGTAGAGAGGCTCCGGGGTGCTTTTCTTGTAATCAACAACACACGACGATAGACAAAGTGACGGAATTGTAAAGGAAAATATGTAATATGAACACGACTATAGTTTACTGATAAGAACGGGAAAAGGTAGGTAATACGTGATTATATACACAATAGATAAGGTACTAAGGTACTGCACAGAACGCCACGCAAATACAGATTATAGAGAATATATGGGGGGGAGGTGGTACCAGGTATGGCGCAGTTCCTTCTTCTTCCAGTACCGTTTGCTTCAGTTCGCTTAAAATGGTACAACTATTAACAACAAAACGTATTAAGAACAAAATTAAGAAAATGACCTACTCTACAAAAAAATCACTAACTAACCAACGAAAGCATTGCTCGCCAATCTGTATCACTTCGCATGGAGCACGGAAAGTACCAGCGAAATGGATCGAAAACGGCTCCAGTGCCAGCCCTTCGCTGTGTCCAGCTGCTGCAAAAGGCTTTTCCCATAAATCTAAAAGCCCGAGGCTGGACAAAAAATAGAAATAGCTCGCCATCAACCAGAAAGTCTGGGCAACAGGAAATTGCCTCATCTTTACTCCTTCCTTGTTGGCCACGAACCACACAAACACACAAACACCGCAGTAATAGCGCCAGTTGAATTCAATCATTCAAAAAGCAGGCTACGGCGAACCAGCGCGGTTTGTTCAGCCACCTGTACGAAGAGAGCGATGCTCGAAGCGATGATGGTGTAGGCATCGAGCACATCATGCATAAAATTGACCCGGCTCTAATTTAGAGCTACCTCCGTCCCTTCTTTCCCACTCTTTACTAAAAGCATCGCGACCTCATTTGACCAGAGTGACAGAAATACGCTCGAGCACGATGATGCGAAAACAGCGGGAATGTCATAAGCGCCAAAGCAAAAAAGGCTAAGCCAGAACTCAAAACTAACGCGGACACTAGCAGCAGTTCGCCTCTCTCCCCACTCGCCTAAACCAAGCCACATCATGCTGGCAGCGGAAGCTAGCAGCTCCACCGGCGGGGAGTTGGAATGAAATCACTTGCCGTGCACGCTCCGCTCCGCGAGTGTCCTTGTTCCCGAGTATTTACTAAAGTGCAAAAACTGGGCTATCAAGACCGAACGAAACCACGGCAAAATGCGACGAGGCGGCATGAGTGCCGGAGGGATGGTAAGGGGGTTAAGGATATGTTGCTACTTCCTGTGCTGTTCGCTCGTTCGCTGACACACCGGGAGGTTTTTGTGCCCGGTGGTAGAATGGTTTTCTATTTTTAGACTGGCCCTTTTAAGGACACCCGACCATCCGGTTTCGGTTTCAGTGTTGGCACTAGTTTCCGGTTTCCTGGCCTTCGCTTCTGCTTGCAATGCAAAGGCGAGAGGCCACGTGAAGTCAGGGGCTAGCAGAAAGGGAGGGGACCGTCTTCTACTTTAAGGAAATTCTCGAGCAACCAAGCGCCTCCACCGAGTGCTGGCCCATTAGTTCCTTCCCGGTGCATCCGATTGCATCAAAGCGGGACAACGAATGTTCCCGCCACTTAGGACGACCGAAGCAGGCTTTGATACAAACTCGGCAGAGAGAGAAAGATAGCTGCCGGCTGGCATTCAAGCAATGTTCAGTGTGCCAACAGAAGCGGAAAGAATGTAGCAAAAGGCACGGCCAACAAAAACATCGACATCCCGTTCCTGTTGAGTGCATGTGTGTATGTATGTGTGTGTATGTGTGTATGTGTGTGTGACCACCAACCTGTTAGGGGACAACCGATAGCAACGAAGGAGAACCATGTGACAACTCTCTACTCTCAACTCTCTTTCACAGCAGCAGTAGTGGTGATGGCAGTAGTAGGCCTTGTGAGCCAGTATGCGTGAGACACGAGCAGGAGCTTTTGGCCTTTTGGGGTAGGCAGGGAGGCCTCGTGTGATAAGGATGCATATCGCAAGTTCGCACATCCCTCCAGCAAGTAATCAACACATACTCATATTTATTTTACTGTCTCTCTTTCTCGATATTTCTCTCTATCTTACTCTCTTTAGTTAGGATAACGAAGTGAACTGAGGAAACTACGTCATTCGAAGCTCTGCTGTGTGGATTTTGTTGGCTCGAAGCATGCCCAGCCAATGCGACCAGAAAGGACAGCGAAAGGATGAAACAAAACAAAACTGGCTGATACACCAACCATCATCATCGGCATCACTATCATGCCGGCGCGCACAGCGAATGAGGGACCTGATTAGAATGACTGCGGTTCTTGGCGCTGCTGCTGCTGCTGCCGATATTATTGTTGTTCATGATGATAAAACCCCCCTCCAAGTACAGCGTCAGACTGTGCGAGACTTCCAGGAATTTGCCCAAGTCACAATGAAACGAGAACAAAAGAGAAGAACGGAAGGAGGAGGTACGCACAGTCCGTTTGAGGCACAAGGACACAAGTTGGCAGAATGTTCCAGAGCGAGTCCAGCGCCCCGTTGCAGCAATCTATTTTAGTGCCTCTAGCTGGATTAACTGCTTAAGTACAGACGAAGGGTACGAATACTGCTGGGTAGCTAATAATGAGTGAAGACCTTCACGAGGTGCATAAGGAAGCTCCGGCGAAAGCTCGCCGAGGACTGAACGCCACTTCAATTAACTTCAGAGAATAGAATGAAACGTTCTTAAAAGTACCTATTCCCCGCCATGTCGTATCGGCGGCGTCTTGCCCTTGAAAGCATGACGCCCGGGGGCATGGCACGGAAATTAATCCGCTTAAATGGGTCCCCACACCCCATCTCGACGGACATTCCGTTAGATTAGAACTGTCGCGGAAAGGCGGACCTATCACTTAAGACCGAAATTGATTTTCACTAAACACGTAACAGCTCAAAACCCATTCTGGGAATTGCTTTTCCGACTCCTGGCCACACACAAACACACCCGGTACCGAGCAATGCAATCCGGAATGCATGCATGTGGAACGCAACCGCCATGGCGCCATGAACGGGGAATGGCGAACCCGGACTTAATTAAAGTAGCTAATTTTAGCGCAAAAATAAACCCCGCGGCATTCGATTATTAGCGCATTCGCGCTTTGCACATCATCATCATCATCATCATCACCGTGATCGGCATTGGTGGTCGATTGTGTTAATGGCAGATGCAATTTATGCTAGTGACAGGTTGCAGAGGTGTGGAAGGGGCAGCGCGACCATGCCGTGGTGTTATTTAATTTAATTCCATAAAATACCAACCATACCATACCATCCCACGCTGTCGCTGTCGCTTCACCGCTAAATGGCCGTCTCATCAAATCTATGCCTCGGCCGATGACAGCTAGCACACCAGCGGCAAATCCCGCTTAATTAGATCCAATCCTACGATACACGCTGGCCGCCGGTCACCTACGTAGCCTACTCTGGCCAATCATCGTTTCGCACGATGCGAACCGAAAACGAACG
Source organism: Anopheles darlingi (assembly GCF_943734745.1). Classification (NCBI taxonomy): domain Eukaryota; kingdom Metazoa; phylum Arthropoda; class Insecta; order Diptera; family Culicidae; genus Anopheles; species Anopheles darlingi. Next base: position 86,992,982 of record NC_064874.1, read on the forward strand.
TAGTAGACTGCATAATTGGCCTACTCAGCACCGGACGGTCGAAAGGTTTTGTTTCGATGCTCGCATTGGGGGAAAAAAAGGGCAAATCATCGCACCCACCAGCACAGGACGGACGGGATTCCCTCGGAACGGACAGACAGGACACACGACGGTTGCGTTTTGGGTTTCATCGCGGGATGAATACTTAAAACAATGGTCTCTAGGGCGCCCTGCCAAAATCCGAGCGGCCCCCGTCCGGCCGATAATTTATGATCCGCGTGGCATGTGGAGTTTCGCTGGATCAGTGCCAGCTGGTAGTACGGCCGAGTCGCCGACCGGCCGCATACTCACTCCCAAAAAACCGTACGTGATCGAAAGTGAACGTTACGGTCCGAGATCTGGTGCGGTCCGGCAGGCATCGAAAGATAGGATTGTTTGAATCAATTAGAAGCAAGCGCCCCAGTGCCACTAAAAACCGGCGTCAGAATGGTTGACCACCAGTTCCGTTTCCGGACATACTGGTGTCATCGAGCAGACTGGCGTGAAAACTGGCGCCAAATGTACTAAGCGTGTAGGCACTCTACGCTTCATTTGGTCACTACCAAATGGCAAATGCCATACCATCGGCGGTCCCAGCAGCATTAGCATACGCTCTTCGCTTCCTTCTGGCTGATATTGTCGACGAAAGCATCGACACGAAAGGAAACCACTAAAAGAAGATGCAGAATGAGAAAAAGCTCTAGCGTAGCGAAAGTGATTCCATGAAACTTTCTGTGTTGTATCGTAGTCGCGTTGTGTGGTTTTATCACTTCGGCAGCAGTATCAAACACACACAAACACACTCATAGACGATTATAGAATCATTGCTCGTAATGCCACCAACACCAGCAAGCGAGCAGGCAGGATTCGCCTCGGAGCAACCCGCCCCTCGTGGATGATGCACGAAAGCATGCTTCGTCCTTTCGTCATTGCGCGCGTGTTGGTGAAAGCCACGGCATCCTTTATCAAGTGCTGTTTGTGTGTGTGTGTGTTGGTGTGAATAGCATTGTGGTTCCGTCACGATAGTACACCATCGTAGTAGTCGTCGTCGTCGTAGTGTTCGTCTTCGGGGCGAGGATGTACGCAAATTGCAAAAACCGAATCCGATTCCGACGCCAGACCAGCGAGTGCCAGCGAGGACCAAGGGGCTAACATTTGAACTTCGGCCCTGCTGCATTCAACAAGGTGGTGCGGTGCTATCGCTGTGCAGCCAGCGCATAGCCAGACTGTGTTGGGTTGAGTATATCCAGGTGTGTGCATGTATCGCGGTCTACTACGCTCTACCTGGGCGCCTTTCTCTGTGTGTTGATTAGAGATGCAACAAATTCGAGTTGTTTGGATCGGTGATGGTTGGTGGTAGCGGCATGTGCGTCTCGTGCCGCAGGCTGGTAACACCACTTTC
>NC_064874.1:87001901-87024401 GCF_943734745.1 Anopheles darlingi
AGTAGGTTAACAAACGCATGCAATAAGTAAGGTAAAAGTTGAATATTGTGCACAGCAGTGAAAGGAAGTTTCGATTCTCGAATAAACAGTACTCTCCTACTATACTGCAAGCGGTATGCAGCGATTGTATAGCTTGAAATGCAACGATCGCAGTACGAATTCTTATTATCATAAAACACGCGAATAAAAAGAAGAATAGAAAACGCTAACAACACCATAACTATTCACTTGAAAGAGAACCAAGACGGTATGCTAAAGTAAAAAAAAGATAGAAAAATTGATAGATAAGCATGTGAGAGCATGTTGGTAGATAAAGTTACACGCCGAGTGCGTGACTAAGTAGCACACGTGAAGTAAACGCATAGCTTGCATAATGCTGCCGCCTTGTAAACCGTGGAGCCATTCTTTTGTGATACAACTCAGCGCAGTAGAGCAAATGGTGAAAGGAAAACGTATAGTGACACGCCAAATGATCACACAACCCATAAGTAAGAAGTAGTAAAGAAGCTATCGTAACATTCCGCAATAGACAAAGAGAGCAGTAGATGTGGAAAACAGTACAAGTAGAAACGATAGACAAAGATATTCAAAGAGAAAAAGAGTATTCAGCAAAGATACGGGAAGATATACTGGCTGACTTTTTGCTTTTGCTTTGGCTCGTGTTTCAGTTTGGAAGCGTTTGCAATATATTTTTGGATCGTGTTTAGCTGTAATGCATAAAAACGGTCCATTTGCAATACCTCTTCAATGCTCTGAAAGTACACGAAAGTGAATTGATTGAGCATCAAAAGCAATAGATTAGTAGTAGATAGTGATACGAGCGATTCGAGGAAAGGTGAACGAGGGAAGAGTCGAAGATGTTTTAATGAGAAACGGAAGGAAAGGGAATTCTAATCGGATCAATGATTCGGTTCATGAGTTCTGAATTCTATATTATACCCTCTTCCAAAGGGCAGGTTTCTTGTGAGAATAGTTGTCTTTTGTCTTTTTTGTGAAATTGTTTTGAGGGGAACATCTGTCGAACAAATCTAGGCCCGAAATAGTACCTTGTTTGTGGTGTAATCGTTCAATTTGAAGATCTCATACTAGTGGGCAATGAAGAAGTTTGTAAAATGGTTAAAATTGTTGGTCTATTTATGAACATATACTGAAATACTTAAGCAAATAAGGTACGGAGTAGAAACATCGAGAAGAAATGGCACCAAAAGGCTCCGAATGTGTAAAGCATCAAAATGTAGTAAAGAAAAACCATTAAATAACCCATTCAAACTCCACCACAACAGGTAGAAAGCGCAAGGTTAACAAAGCTGGAAAAACGAGAACAAAAAAGCCACAAAACAATACAGATGTAGGAATATATCTCTTAGAAATGAAATTAAACAGCCAGCGTTTGAAAAAGAAACACGGAGAGTATCAGGAGTCAGTTGAAGGAAAAAACAAAACCAAACAAAATCATGAACTGAATGTGTAAGAGGAGAGCAGATCGGAAGTATAATAAGTATAAAAGAAATAGTAAAGAGACGAGAAAAAGAGCAAGGAATAGACAGGGTGGTTTTGCTGTAGTTGTAGCAAACAACATCAAAATCTACCAGACTTCAGAAACAAGAAAGGAAACCAAACAAAAGTTATACAAGAACAGTCATTCTTGGTTTGGTGATCAGGGAAAAAGGATATTTGTGAAAGTTTGTATAAAAAAGGAGGTGTGAGCATAAGATCTTGCTCGGTGTGCTTCAGTATCAATTGGGTTCTTTTTTACAAACGAAATAGACAACGTGTCGCATCACAACGATTACGATAGAAAGAGTTTAGTGGTAGTCTCGTTTGTGGAGTGAGCGATACGGAAAGAGGAGTAAAAAGGTGAATAAGAAACATGTATTGGAAGTGGAATGTAAAACTCGGCGAAACGAAACCGACATAATCGATCGTTTGTGATTTTGAGTGAGCACAGGTGAGTGTCGTGTGTGATCCTTAATGCTAATCGTGAACACTAGAATCTCGGTGTATGTGTGTGTTTTTATGTGTGAGAAAGAGACGTGTGAATGAGGATCAGTCAAACATAAGCACCTACCTTCGAGTCGTACCGCTTGTATTGATCCAATCCAAGGCCTTTGATCGAGCGATTCAGCACGTGGTATCATGATCCGATGTTGATCCGTATTTTTTATGCGATGAGGAATAGAATTGACCAGAACACAACTCCGGTAAGTATCATATAATAGACATTTGCTGTGTGAACTAACGATTAAAAAACAAATTGAGACATGCACTACTTCATTACATCCTGCTACAAGTTAGTAAATTTCTTAGATAAAAAAAATTGTGCATAGTGTCCGTTAGGGAAATTGGGTTTTCGAGAGAAAAGTGCGTGCAGTATTGTGTGCTATTAATCACAACAAAAACTAGTAATTCCAATACCCTCTGGTTGCTTCATTCCCGGTGTCATGCTAGTAAGGAAATCGATCGGTGTCATGAACACCTCCACGCTATCTCCGGCACCTTGTGGCGCCTGGATGGTGGCAAAGTAGCGGAACACCTTGTCCGGTGTCGAGTACTGGCGGATGCGGTTCTCATACTCAATGATCTGGATCAAATAAACGGGTAGCATAAACGAGACCGAGAGAACGGATCGTGAGCGTAATTGATACGAGACGATTGGGAAACGTAGACCACTTTGTAGTAAAACAATTACAGCAAATTAAAAGTGAAAAATGTTAAATTAAAGAACACAGAGGATGATTATGGATGATCTAGAAGTTAGATGCTAAGAACCCTATTAGATTGAAATGGTCGATCACCGCGTCTATTAGTCGATATCGATCACAACGATTACGATGGTTAATTTAACATCAAAACTAAATAACTTCTATTGGTCAATCTATTAAGAAACAAAACGAGGATAAGAAATTCTGTTTGTTAGCAGTTGGATTCATCAGACATATGGACAAACACAGAGAGACGATACACCAGAATACGAAGGACCCAGTGCCTATTAACACAGTTGCTAGGCTACCAATTAGAAGCGGAAACGATCTGAGTACGCGCGAGCTGGGCCTACGTTGCAAACAGATTGAGTAGTTTCGGGTAACATTTACCATCCGGTTGTTTCATTCCCGGTGTGATTGCACGCAGAAAGTCGTACGGTGTCATATAGACCGTGGACGATTCGCCGTGCAGCAGCTTGACGGTGGCAAAGTAACGAAAGATCTTGTCCGGCGTCGAGAACGTGCGCATTCGGTTCTCGTACTCGATGATCTAGAAACGGCAGCCAAGGGGGGCACACATTTACATAACGGCGGACGACGCCACACGGCCACGGGGACGAATGAAACGAATGCAGGCGAGAAGGGCATGTGCGTGTGTACAAGCAATTGATATTTTGCGATTTGGCAGCAGACGCGATTGAGTTTTTTTTAGTGAAATTCAAGCCAATTTCGTTTGGCCAATGGTTTCGCAGGCGACATTACAGCATGAAGATAAGAGCAAGGATCACAGGAGCGGCGAAGGTCACGTGAACAGTAGAACATGATGAAGGAACATAGAAGAAACCAAAAAAAAAACAATGGAGCATGAGTAAAATAATAAATAAGCAAAAGGTGTTGGTTCAAACCGATCAGTGTGGTCTATTTGGAGACTAAAAAACAAGAGTTGATCATCGGAGAACGGCGGATCGGAGACTCGGTTGCGCCTTCACCATGAAACCTCTCAACCATCGCTCATTACCTTGCGGTCACGGAAACCGATCTTTTCCTTACGGCTCTTCTTCCTGCCCTGTGCATCCACCTCACCGTCACCGCCTTCGCTGTCGTCCTCTTCCTGATTCAGCTCCGATGATGAAGACGACGCATCGTCCTTTTTGCCCATCTCCACTCCGGCATCCGCATCCACCTTAGGCCACCCGATCGCACTTGCCAATCTTCGTGTACGGGAATAAATAGAAAAAGCGACATCAGGCACAGGAACCACGAGGAAATCATTCCAGGGCATACTTTTTCCAATCCAGACACGATCCGACCATCATGGTGCAGATGAAAATGTAGAACAATCGCGTGTACAGCGGTTCCTTTTCGTGCTGATGGCCAAAGTTCTTGTATCCTCGGCTTTGCTGTCCTCCCCGGTGGTTGAATTCCTGCCAACTTTTCGGTTCCAGCGTCCCAGCCGAAGGCGCCAGGATAGCGGCCGCACGCTTGCCCGTTCCGAGGGTTGCTAGATAGCGCTGCTGCGCCGTGGAGAGTCCACCGGTTCTCCAAACGATGGGACACGATCCAGGCTTCACCGGCAGTAACGCACCGCTGCGATACAGCACCGTACCCCCACACACATGCCGCAGCAACCAGGCCATCCTGCCCGTTCTCCGGATCCTGCTTCAGCTAAAACCAGCACTGCACGATCTTCCGCTGCCACACGAGACGATGGACGGATCAATTAAACTCTACCCGTTACAGGGACACTGCGGACATTCTATTCCCCTTCACCTACGCTTGATAAATTCACTTTTTCCGCTCGTACGGCTGCTGGAACCACCTTCTTCAAATAATCAATTTTTTTGCAGGACAAAAATAGATCCGCCACAACCAAAACAAGAAAACGCACACACACAAACACACGCACTCCGCTAGGCTCAACCATGGCTTATAAACGTGGCAGCTATAGTCTTTTTTTAACCCGATCGGCGTTCTGACTTTTCATCGAGTTTCTGGAAAATACGCCGGCAACTTTTTTCGCGAATCATCGTCAACGGAGCTCGCCATTTTTATCGCCCGGAAGGAAATAACAACGGTCTCAGTCGTGCATTAAACGAGTAAGTAGTTTTGGCGTTAAAATTAAAGCGTCCGGCCTCTGAGAACCTCCGCGTTCTAAACCCGCATGTTTTCACGACACACCCCGGACAGGTAAACAAAAAATATGGATTGCCCGATCAACGACGCCGAGCTGGGCAAGCTGAAAACGTTCCTCACGTTTTGCCAGAAAACGCCGCAGCTGCTGAATCTGCCACAGCTGGCGTTTTTCAAAAACTTCATCGAGAGCCTCGGCGGAAAAGTGCCGGAAGGGATGCCGAATTTTGAAAACCTAGCCGGGGCCGCGACTGGAGGAGCCACCAAAACGAGCAGCAGCGCTTCGGCTCACAGCACCACCGGTGGTTCGGCAGCGGACTCCACGACGGACGCCCCGGAAGTTCCGGATTCGGATCCCGAGTCCGATCTTGAGCTGGACAACGAGGGATGCGTGGAACCGGACAGCGAAGCCGATCAGCCGATGGGAGATGCGAGCAAGGAACCCACAGAGGAGGAGTTTGATCAAGCGAACGATCTGCGTTCCCAGGCGGCCGCTGCGTACGGTGAGCAGAAGTACGACGAAGCAGTCAAACTATTCACCGAGGCCATCCAGCTCAATCCGAAGAGTGCACTGTATTACGCCAAGCGCGGTCAAGCGTATCTGAAGCTACAGAAACCGAATGCCTGCATCCGCGATTGTGATCGTGCACTCGAAATCAACCCCGACTCGGCCACAGCGTACAAGTTCCGCGGTCGCGCGAACCGTCTGCTTGGTCGGTGGGAAGAAGCTGCCAAAGATCTGCGCCAGGCGTGTAAGCTGGACTTTGATGAGGAAGCGGACGAGTGGCTGAAGGAGGTCACACCGAACGCAAAGAAAATCGAGCAGCATAAACAGAAGCAGGAGCGTCGCAGGAAGGAACGCGAATTGCGCGAACGGCAGGAGCGTGTCCGCAAGGCACAGGAAGCGAATCGTAAGGCAGCAGAAGAAGGTGCCGCCGCTGGTGGTGGTGGTCCGGGAGGAATGCCCGATTTCGGTGGTGCCGGTGCAGATATTTTCAGTGCTTTCCGCGATCCGGAAGTGTCAGCGGCCATGAAAGACATTTTTGCAAATCCGGCCAACATTTCCAAGTACACCAACAATCCCAAAATCATGAACATCATCATGAAGATGTACTCTCAGTCGGGACAGGGCGGTTTCCCTGGCTTCCCCGGTGCAGGCGGTGGTGCGGGTGGTTTCCCCGGGTTCCCGAGTGCGGCCGGTGGTGGTGGTGCCGATGCCGGTCCAGGTGCAGGAGCTGGCGGTTTCCCCGGATTCCCTGGATTCCCTAACTTTGGTGGACCTGATGCTGGAGCTGGACCAGGAGCGGGACCAGGAGCGGGAGCAGGAGCAGGAGCAGGAGCCGGTCCTCGTCCGGGTGCCGGAGCAGGTGGTAAAGGTGGCGCTCGTCTCGATGATCTAGATTAATTTCGGCCTGGCGCGACGCACGGAAGACGAGAAGCGTAGGACACCAACTGGATTTTATATTCCCCTCTCAGCACACCTAAAGCCATACCAGATTATTAGCGAGTTCCGATCTTCATCTCCAAGAAACGACGAAGCTTATGAAAACTTCCGTCGGTTAAATGCATCAGAAAGAAGAATCTGGGACGTAAGGGACAAACGAGCAGCATTTGGAACACTTCCCGTACCCTCGCTCGCATTGCTCTATATATATTGTTAATCCGTGAGTCTTGTAGAGGGCTTGAACAATAAAACAAAACTTCACTAATTAATGGAACATTTATTGCTTCTTCATCTTATGTCATACCGTCCATCACTAGCCATATCACTGATCGAAGATGTACGTCGGTTGGGGATTCATAAGGCTTGGATTGAGGACGGTCGGTGCCGGCATGCTGTAGCACATGTCGTAACCTCCCAGATCGTAGTGTGACTGCTGGGAAGGGGCCGTATGATGATATGGCAAATAGTCGGCCGAGTAGAGATTGGACGAGGTTGCGAGCTGCTGATTGGCACCCATTGACTGATGTACGTATGGTTGTTGCTGTTGATGTTGTTGTAGCTGCTGTTGCTGCTGTTGCTGCTGGTGATGGTGCTGAAGGTGATGCTGATGATGCTGCAGAGCTGAACCGTGAAGCTGCTGCTCTGGTTGCTGTTCCTGGTGGAAAAGATGTTGGTGATGTTGCGGTTGCACTTGTTGTTGCTGGTGCTGTTGCTGTTCCGGTTGTTGCTGATGGAACACGTGATGTGGTTGGTGTAGCTGCGTGAGATCATGTGCGTGATGATAGTGAGTTTGTAGCTGAGTGGGCGGCTGTTGCGGCATAAATGTTTGAGCGTAAGGCATTCCACCGTACGAAAGAGAATTATCCATCACTGACGTCGCTACGGATAGCTCGGAGCTGGCCGTACTTTCTACGGACCGGTTTTCATCTACCTCGATCATTAGATCGTCGGGCTCTACGATCGGTACCAGCGGTGCTGGCGTTGGCTTCGGAGGATCCGGCTTAGGTCGATGATGCTTCTGGATGTGTCGCGCCAGGGCCGACGATTGATTGAAACTGGTGCCACAGTCCCGGCACTTGAACGGCTTCTCACCCGTGTGTATTCTTCGGTGAGCGATCAGGTTGGAACTATTGGAGAACTGTTTGTCGCACACCTGACACTGATGCCGCTTCAATCCAATGTGTACTGTGTTTATGTGCGTTTTGAGATAGGAACGCTTGAGAAACGCCTTGTCGCAAACACTGCACACAAAGTCTTTCGTGTTGCTATGCACCTTCTCGTGGTTCGCGAGCTCCTTCGATGATCGGAAAGCTCGTTCACAGACCGTACAGACAAAGTTCCGCTCTTCAGAGTGCGTACGGAGATGTGCATGCAGATTGCCTGTCGTACGGAAGAGCTTACTGCATACCTCACACTGGAAGCGCCGCTCCGCATTGTGGGTCCGCAGGTGAACACGATAGCTGTTGGCCAAGTTAAATTTGCGCTGACAAACGGTACATTCGTAGCTCTTCTTGCTGCGATGGTGCAATCGTTTATGATTTCTCAGCTGGTCCCGGTAGTGGAACGTTTTGGCGCACATGGAACACTCCTCCGGTGTTTCCAGCAGCACACGCCCGTCCACTCCGACCTTGCGAGTTCTGCGCTTTTGGCGGAAGATTTTCACCTTTGTACTTTCGAGCCGCAGCTTCTCCTTATGCTTCACGAGTAGCTCATCCAGTTGCGATTTGTTCTTGAGCTGCGGTGCATGTCGCTTGCCCTTACTCACGCCGGTATCAACGGGTTCTTCAGTTTTCTCCGGTTCTTCCACCGGTTGGCAAACGTTGGTCTGTAATGTGCTGTCTGTTGCTACATCTTGCATGATTGGTTCGGGTTCTTCCGGCCCGAATATCTCCGACATGGCCGCATAGATATCGTCATCTTTACCGGTTATCGCTGCTTCATTAATGGACGGAAGGCTGAAACGAGGAAAGAGAAGTGATGAACCATCGCGCTAACCACTTTCCTCCCACGCTTGCTTACAGATCGGTGTTGCCCTTTGGAGCACTCGCTGGTAAATTCAAATACTGACGAAGTTTAAGATCTGCCGCTTCGCAACGGATGCGGAACTCGTACGCCATGCCCAGCTTGAAGAAGCAACCGTTACAGATCGCCTCCGGTAGCCCATCTTTTTCGTACACCTAGGAGGAGGGGATTTTTTAGCGTAAACCGATGAAATCTTTGGGTCTCGACTTTACCTCGATCCGGGTGCACCGCGTTATCATCGTCGAGGGGCTGACTGGTAGGTTGGAGGTGAACAGCGCAACCCAAGAACCACCCTGTGGCTGCTGCAAACATAAACGGCATATTTCGTTCACATCGTAGTCGCCATCGAGTTTTTGCATGGCGCGTTCTTTCAGGAAAACACAATAACTACATTCTTCTCTAGTACGACTATGGAATCTAGCTTCCTGGGCCTTCGCAAGCTACTCCAAAATTTCCAAAAATGCTTTTTCCCACTTTTTAAAACGATTTCTGAACTCGGAACGAAGAAGAAGTCGATGAAGAAGAAAATGTAAACAAACCCTTGACGCTGCGTGCGTTTATAAGCCCGCGAGTTCAATTCGAATCTCGGTAGATAACGGTTATTTAATGCCTGAACACCCATTTTCGAGAAAATCGCTATCGATAAATCGTGAAATGGTGGAAGCTATGTTGACGACGACTTACCGACAAGGAAATCCATAGCATGCGCCAAAGATTACGCCGTCCTTTTCTAGGCTATTCTGGCTGGCTGTTTCGATTGATTACCCTTTGGCCTATCTTAACTATCAGCTCTTATCGTCTCGCCACGCTGCGGAGGACAAATCAGTAGAAAATCCCACCAAAAACCCACCTGGTGCTTCGCGAGATTAGAGCCTTCCCCTTGCTACGCATTCGCTACTTTATCGCTCCAATCTTGCGCCATGACCTCACGAATGCGCTGGGTTTTCTCCGCTTCTTCGGATCGCGTACGAAATCTTGCGGATTTATCCGACCGTCAGATAGCACAGACGTCGTTATCGATAACCCTCCAGTTATAAAAAGTCGCACAGCACTCGTGGCGTTGCTAGTTTGCTCTTTATTGGGAACAAAATGAAGTCGGTTCTCGCTTTGCTGTGTCTGGTGGCGGTTGTCGCCGCTGCACCTCGTAAGTTCCATCACATTTGCCAGGCGTTTAGAGAACAATTGTGTCTCACTTTTTTCCCATTCTGCTGATCAGGCTCGGTGCAAACCAAGTACGGATTCCCGAGTGGACGCGTCGTCGGTGGTGTCAATGCCCTTCCCGGCGAGTTCCCCGCGATCGTGTCGATTCAGCGTGTGATCCTTGTTGTGAGCGTTCACGTCTGCGGTGGTACCGTGCTGAACAATTTCTGGATCTTGACGGCAGCTCACTGCATCACTGAGAATCCCGAAACGGCCACCTTCCAGATCTGGGCCGGTGCTCACGATTTCTCGGCGACGGAACCTTCCCGCCAGGTCATCACTGTCAGCAGAACCATTCCCCATCCTGAATACGTCGGTGGTGTGAACCCGTCCGATGTCGGTCTCATGCGTATGGTTACCCCGCTTACCTTCACCGATCGTGTGCAACCCACCGTCCTGCCACCGGCATCACAGACTAATCCAACTGGAGCGGTCACGTTGGCTGGCTGGGGCTCGACCAGTGCTGGTGTCCTCCCGACTACCCCCGACATCCTGCAGAAGGTCACTAAGCCACTGATAACCTTTGCCGAATGTCTGGCGGCCGCTGGCGTTGACTCGCCCCTTGGCCCAACCAACATCTGCACTGGCCCGCTGACCGGTGGTGTGTCCGCTTGCTCCGGTGACTCTGGTGGCCCACTGTACTCGATCCAGAACGGCCAGCAGGTGCAGGTCGGTATTGTATCGTGGGGATTTATCCCGTGCGGATCCGTCGGCGCCCCGTCGGTCTACGTTGGTGTGGCTAACTACCTGAACTGGATCAACGCCGAGGCCATCTAAATGGACCCCTCACTGGCCGCTGGCGTTACCAACAATACCTATAATAGCAATAAAAAGCCATACCAGCCATACCTGACCTACAAAAATACAGTTCCGACGGAATGGTTGCATAGATAACGTTGCATTTGCTGGTGGGGGCTGCCAGTATGGATAGAACCGGGTCGCAAAGTGAAAGAAAAACTTATAAATAGTAAGACACTCAATCGGCACCAGTGCACTAGTAGCAATCCGCAAGACCCATCATACCACGCAACCGTACCATGAGGTTTACCGCACTTTACGCCACCATTGTACCGTTTTTGCTTATCGTGCTTATCGCCCTTGCCGGTGGCAGTCCAACGGTCGGCCTGGGTCGGCGAGTGAAGCGCCAAAACATGGAGCAGATGAAACCTTGGATGGAGTGGGGAGTCAAATATGGAGAAATCAGTAAGTACTCAGTACAGGTAACCTTCGGTCGCAACCTTCTTAAAACATTGTGTTACTTTGCATCCGCTGCACCCGCATCCAGTGGCCACAACCGTCATCATGCCAGCAGCACAGGAAGCAGCCAGTATCGCATCGGCAGGGCGTGAAGGAGCTGGGGAAGGTGGCCAAAGCTAGCGGAGCTCCCGAATCGAACAATAGCACCCATGGAAAACGAATTCTTTCGGCATCGCTTATCATTATCTGTACTACCACTGACCCTGTCCGATAAATGCTATTAAAGTAAACCTACACGCCATTTTTTATTGTTTTGTTCATTCGTACCGTACCGCGGGCTACCCGATGGTTTATATTTGAGAATTTTGGTTAATCCAATCGATGAACGCCGAAACACGCGTAGTGATGGAGGGATTGCCTGCTTGGCCACAGGAAGACAGTTGCCACGCGATAATACCGACGATCGTGTCCTGTCCAAGAATGGTCTGAACGGCTGCACCACCAGCATCGCCACTACACGCACCGATACCACCGGTCGCTGGACCGAGACAGACGTTCCGTTCCGTCACCGGATCATTGTCTACTGCGCCGTTAACCGCAATCTGACACTCCTCGTTAGGCATGATTCCAACCTGGAACATCTGCAGATCGTTGGGCATGGTCGGTAGAAGCCCCGTCGAGGTCGCTCCCCAGCCGGAAAACTTGACCACTCCAGCCGGAATGGTCTCGGCGGTTGGCAACTGGATTGGCCGAATGTAGGCGGTAAAGCCGAATGGCGATGCCAATCGTACGGTGGCGATGTCGTACGGACTCGCAGTGCCATCGTACATGGGATGCATCGTAAAGCGCAGGACGTTGATGGTCTGTTCGGTCGGTTCGAAGGTGTTCAGCAGTATCTTACCGGCCTGTACCCGATACCGGCTGTTCTGGTTATTGAAGAAGCACTCAGCCGCGGTTAGCACGTAGAATTGGTTCAAAATGGAACCACCGCAGACGTGGTTGGCGCGGGTCAGAATCAATCGCTGGATCGATACCATCCATGGGAATTCCCCAGGGAACGCCCGGACTCCTCCAATAATTCGACGTTCTTTAACCGCATCGTTAGCTATATTTCGCACACCGTAGTGGAAACACAAGATGTCAGGAATTGGTGGTTGGGATTTAAACAGAGGGAATACGCACCGTTCACTGCTCCTGCTATTAACGCAACCACAAGGAGCACAAGCGTCCGGGAGAAGAAACGCATCTTCGAAATCCAATATTGTTTCCGTCGACCTCCAAAATGTTTCGAATTAAACTGCATCAATCTGCCCATTAGGTAGGGTATAATATATCACTTAATCCCGCACGCGTAGGACTATCTTATCATTGCGGAGAAGGAACGATCGATTGTGTCAGCTTGGAGACACAATCGCCGGAAGGAGCATCGCCTGATACGCCGATAAGATTAACCGTGATTAATGCAGTGTTTGGATTGCTGGATCCGTTTGCATTAGACGTAGTAAATTGACGAGAGACACGGTAACATATCGACCAGTCTTTCGATGATATTCTGCCACCCTGCAACACCAATACACCGATGAAACGAACATACTTGCGACAATCATAGATTTCATTTATTGTTTCTTCATGAGGCGAAAAGCGGACACTTACAGGACCGAGTTCGCCTGGATCCAGTCGGAGAACGCAGACACTCGGGTGTAGATGGACGGTACGTTGATACCGCCACAGGGCAGAATATTCCACGTGATGATACCAACCTGCAGGAACGCATTGTTGGGCTGCTCCTGGACGGCCGCTCCTCCAGCATCACCGGTACACGTCGAGATGCCGCCAGTCAGTGGACCCGTGCAGAAGTTACGCTCATCGAACGGACCACCGGGTCCACCGAGAACCGAGACACACTGATCGAAGCCAAGAATCGGCACGAAAACCTTCTGCAGCGTGTTGGAGAAATTGTTGCCCGGCAGGATGCTCGTACTGGACGAACCCCAACCACCGATTCGGACAACACCGGTCGCTGCCTGATTGAGCGGTGGCAGTGTAATCGGACCAACCAAGTTGTTAAACAGGAATGCTGAGGTGGCACGGACCTAGGGGGCATAAGATTGTTGTAGTGAGCATTAGTTTCGATAAGCTCTTCACAGCTCTTCACAGCTCTACTCCGTGCGATACGTACAACAGCTACGTCGGAAGAGCTCGCACCACCTTCATAGTTCGGATGCGTGCGGATCCACAGGACGGTCAGCACTTGTTGCGTATCGGCATCCTGATCGATCCGTAGATTACCGGCAACAATGTCGTAGCGAGCATCCAGATCGGTCCCGAAACAGGATGCCGCGGTTAGTACGTGCTGTTGGTTGATGATACTGCCGCCGCAGATGTGCGTCCTGGTGGTCAGGAAGGCACGCCGGATCGACACCTGATACGGCAGCTCGCCAGGTAGCGCCTCCAGCCCACCAAAGATGCGACGGTCTGATGGTACCGGAAATAGTTGGAGACACAACGCATAAAGACAGCCCCTCGCAAAGGCCCCTCCACCCCCGACAAATCCTTACCCGGTGCCGCTTCGGCGACAAGGATCAAAGCGACAATCCACAGGACGACCGTGAGTGGTTTCATGTTGATGACAAACTCTAATGAAGTGGCACGCACCGTGGTATAACCAGGTTTTTACTCTTCCCACCTCGATATCTAATCAAAAATATTATTTATATTCTTTGGTTGTAGGTAGGCACACCTGTTCGTCCATCGACACATACTAATCTGCGTCACGTTCGGCATTTGCTTTATCACTGCGTTAATTGAGCGGTGCGATAGCGCCCAAGATCCAATCCAGGTGTGGCGATACTAGAATGTGTACGGCACGACCGTCGCATGGCGCCACCGTCCAAGAAACAATGGCCACCAGATTGTACGGCTGCAAATCAGTAGCAATCATAACTGGTCCGCCGGGATCAACCGTGGCCGGGTTATCGGTGCAGATGTTCGAGGTGTCGAGATAATCGGCAAGAGCTGGTCCCAGGCGCCGTTGACATTCGTACCACGGTAGTATCTGCACTTCGGTCGTCTTTGCGGTGGTTTTTGTGAAATATAGAGGTTGCGGAAATTAATCGAAACTAATGGTCCGAGAATTTATATGCTTTTATTTTACTATTCTCAGTGCTAGCTGCCGCACCTTCAACCGCATCGAATCGGATTCGTTCTAAATGTTTACCTGAACTGGAGGATTCCACCAAACCGGTTCCGCACCTGAGTGAACTCGTTCATAGCTCGCAATAATGGCTTTCGGAGTGGCGCCCGCCGGAAGTAGCACACTATTGGGCACCGGAATCGGTTGAACGTAGCTCGTAAAATTGAGTGCTCTCCTCGGCATCAGCTGAGATGGCGCGAAGGATAGAAAGGGAACGGAGGTACGTGATCACATCGCAAGTCAAACACGGACACTCCCCGGTACCTACCAGGGCTAAATCGTTACCACCGGTTGGGCGGATGATGTACGCTGGATGCAGCACTACCGTAGCCACGGTCCGGTACATGCGGACACCGCATACAATAGAGAGTGTATCGAGTTTCGGCTCACAGTCCTGGACACAGTGCCCGGAAGTTAACAACCAGCTCGGGTTCAATATGGTAGCACTACAACGATGCACTCCCAGATACCGTACGGAGCACATGTACGGTAGATCGTTCGCAGGCTTCGATGGCAGACCATTTTCGGATGCTGTTTCGTCACTCGTGAAAAAGTGAAATCCTCCTTTTGGAGTGGTGTGAAGAGAGGTTCAGGAGAATGTCGGCTTCCGGTGCCTCGGACGAAATCGGGCTCCCAATCTTCCGTTGAACTTACCTTCGAGCTGACCGAACAAAGAACAAAGCAGTACCGTAACCATAACGCTCGGTGCCCATCGTTTGAACATGTTTATTCATTTGCACAGCAACGCACTTGCACTACTGAACGGAGTGACGCTTTCGCAAAACCATGACAGTCACCGTGCCCTGCACTTGCAATTCCAGCCTCACGCTGAACACGCAAACGAACGTCCATTGAAGGGCAAAAATGGAGTGGAAATTGCGCCATCCATCAGGGTGCTGGTTAATAACGCTGGGGCTGCCTGTGAGGCTGGCGCTCTTCACTGCTTTCGATTGAATCACTGTTGTCGTTGGAGTTGGAATTATCGCCAACAACACGCTAGTGGAAATGGACACAATTTACCGTCGATTAGCACCAATTACTGGGACAGTTCTCTTTCATCCACCGGTAACATTACCTTGAGTAAATTTTTCACGAGCTGCCGAGAAGCCGGTGCGTTCGTTGGCTGCAGAATATCGTTGTACGGAGCAGAGTCTGGTGGGAGAACCGATGAAAAATCAGTGAGATGCACAAGGCATGCCAACGAAAGCATCTAACCAACGCTGCTTAGCTGGAACAGCAGCACAACGACGGCCAGCAGGGCACACAGAAAGCGCTTCAGGCTATACATTTCTTACTTCAATTATCACTGGTAGAAGAACCTTCTTGGACAACACCTTTTCACGGAATGATGCCCCCGTGCATCAGTTCGTATGTCGTTCGTTATGAAAAACGGCAAATTGTTGACGTAAATACAACGAGAAAACGGCGGAAGAGATAGCGAAGCACCCGGTGTTTTGATTTCAATTCAACAACCTCCTGTTAGGAGTGGAGTACGGTCAGTGCCAGCAAAGGTTATCACTTTTGGCACACATTAGTAAGCCACGCTTTTCGATTGAATTCTATCATCTCTGCTACGAGAATGGCATAAGTAGGCAATTGTATGCGCAGCGATTTTTGTTGATTTGCGACGAAACACATTGTGACCTTCAGTTGGAATGGGCCTGATTTCAAACTTTATTTTTATCTCTTTTCGAATACATCGATCGCGTTAGGACCATTGATTTGTCATATTATGCTGGTCTAATGAGAAATCGCGCTCGCGTCACAGAAAGTAATTTATCATAGCTTACAACTAGTAAGATGGTGGCAGTGACAACTTGGCAGTGGCAGTGTAGCATGTCAGCATGTTGAGTACTACAGTTAACTGTTCGGTGGAACTCCATTCGTCCACATGTCGCCGAGGTTTACACTTTGTTCGCTTTGACCGCCGCCTTGTTCAGCTTGTGCATCTGTTTCAGCAAGTTTTTGATCGCTTCCTTCGCTTCCTTCTCCGACGAAATCGATTCGTCCGAGTTGGAGTTGCTCTCACTGCTGATCGAGTCCACCTTTGACCGCGGTTTGGCCGTGATGTCATTCCGCAGCTCCTCGTCGCTGCTCGACTCCGACGAAAATCTTACCGGGCGATTCAGTTCCTGGAAATGGTGACACAAGACGAATCGTTAATTTACAAATACCACGAGTCGAAATGTGACGTTCATTGTGCTACCTGAATCAGTTTCCCGCGGGAAGTACGGCCAGCACTTTCCTGGAGAGCGGCAGCCAGCTCGGGGCTGAGCGATCCCAACGGTTGATTGTCATGCCGAATGTAGACGGGGACGTAGCCACCCTTTTTAAGATAGTCTTTATGCTTATCGGGAAGGGCATCTGAATGGCGAAAAACAGCAAACGCTTTAATGCTTTCAGCACTCCTCGTCCTACCAAAGCATCTTAACCATCGCAATGGCATTTTTCGGAACAGAAATCATTTCGCTCGCACCGCAATGAGTCATTAGAACCACGGTGCAGTACTTTATTGGGAATGTTTCGGAATCAGCAATCCGCTGGGGATTCTGCTGTGGTTAGTACAGGGTGGTGGTTTCGCGATAACGAAATAAATAACATCGATTTGTGCACGCTCGCACAGGTAACTGTGCCGGTTA
This sequence comes from Anopheles darlingi, assembly GCF_943734745.1. Lineage (NCBI taxonomy): Eukaryota > Metazoa > Arthropoda > Insecta > Diptera > Culicidae > Anopheles > Anopheles darlingi. Next base: position 87,018,429 of record NC_064874.1, read on the forward strand.
GTGTGTAACTGTGTCATCTGGTACAGATGAGAAGGCATTAAGCAGCTTTCCGTTCCACCACCTTAAGCTGCCGGTTGGGCTACAGGCTCGGCTGCAGGTTTAGCGGCCGGTTCCGCTGCCGGCTTCGGGACGGCCGATCCCGCCAGCAGTATCTTGTGCTCATCCGATGCCGAATGTGAGTTCGAGGCCACCAAGCTCGAGGAATGATCAGCGACACCATGATCAGCTTGCAGTGCCTACAGACAGGATGGGAAGAAGGGCGCACGGTCATCATAGCGTCAGCTGTTCGTCGCCGTTTGGTCGATCAATCATCAATCTTCACCACCGTGACTTACTTGAGCCAGCTCGGAGCGACTGACGCGACCTACTGACTCCTGGAAGGCGGCCGCCAGCTCCGGATTAATGTCTGCCAACGGTTGATCACCGACGCGGATGTACACGGGCACGTAGCCTTCGCGTGGTTCCAGCACCTGATAGCGTGGAGCGGCGTCTGTCAGGAGAACGGTACTATCGTAAGTTCGCTTTCCCAGACTGTCATACATCAACCTCTCTCCAACGACAAAAATTGTTTTACCAACCTTTTTTCATCCCATTTTAATGTTCCCGGAAGATTTTACAAATTAGCAACATGCAGATCATATGTTTGTGTGTTAGGTGTGTGTGTGTGTGAGTGTATGTGATTATATGAAGTAAAGATACAGTGTTCTAAAGGAAATCATGCAGAGGTGAAAGATCGCGAAGAAATAATTAATCATCTACCACAAGAACACTTCATCCGGATGAGATCATCACCACAGCTGGCATCCACAAGCCGCTTGACAGCAAAATAAGGCATGCTTTGATGTATACACAAAAAGGAAATCCAAGAACTCCGTTGAAGAATTCTTCATCAAAGTAGTTTCGCCAGCGAGCGACTTCCACCGTGGCTACCATCATCCCGATATCTATTTATTCTTCCCCTAATGACGATAATGATGATCACTATAATGATGATGACGAACGGTCATTTCAGTCACTTTGTATCGGAGCTTCTGCGGCCGATCAGCCGTAGATGCTGCTGCTGGGCGCTTCCATGTGCTTCCATTAATGTGCGCGGGCCATAGCGAAACCGTTTAGCTACGCCAGCGAGCCTAGGCATTGATGCCCGACCCGACACAGAAATTGATGGGATTGTTTTGGGACATTAACGCCCGACGGTCACTAACGGTTGCTAAATTGTTGCAATTCTCTCAAGCGGATCAAGCGGATGAACCAGACTGCCATCCAACGACACTAGAGCTACGTTGCTTCAATATCCTAAGGCAAGATCCAGTTTGTCCTTCATTAGATCTGACAATCTGACCTCACCACTTGTGCCTGCATTTCCTGCCTCAGTCGTTCGTTCCGGCAATGGCTGCTTACTCACAAACAGCTTCGATCGTAATCAATCAACAAACCGGTACGAGTGCTCCGGGGCCTTCCCTATTTAAATCTCTCTCTCTCTCTTTGGTCCGCCCTTATTTGAATACAAAACTAAGTCACATGCGCCAGATTAGCGAGGTAAAAAAGTTTCCCTGGTGGCTCGTGGCCCTCGATACAGAAACTCGTTCCAGTAACTCGTCTGGGCGGTGGTGGCGTCGTCGGCGGCGGCGGTTAGAACGCGTTCTAGCCGAGCACCTCGCCGGAATGCAATGTCTCGTTCTCGATTTCCTACGGCGCATATCCACGGAAGGGGGTGGGAAAGAAAAGGGAAACTACAAATAATAATACTACTACTAAGCAGCTGCCAACCAACCTGTTTTAGCGGCGCGGCCCAAGCCCAGAGGGTGGCAGCAAATGCGCAAATAGTTGCGCGTACAGCCCCGGCACATGGCACGAGGGACACTTTTGTCGTCGTGTGTCGTTTGGTATTGCGATCTCGTATGCACCTTGGCGTGCATACACACAAACACGAGCCCACGGAGGGTTCCAGGTGACATTGAACCACCACCTCGAGCCGTCGACCGGCGACCGTGTGGTTGCAGTTTTGCATTCTGATGACCACCACACTAAACGGTGGACCAATTTCTAAGTTTGCACTCTTTTTTGAGGCGTGCTAGAGCAGAGTGCTTAGATGTGGCTCTGCGTGAGCTGAAAACCGGAGCATTCCTGGACGGAAGCGTAGGCTTCGAATTCTTGTGACAAATAAATAAACAAAAAAACCGAAAAGAAAACCGAACCGTCGCAAAAATGCATGCAAATACCGGTGCGTCATACGGTACCGGGCGCCACAGGCACCGTGGCCACTGCGTCGTCCGTGCCGTGCCGTGGCGCAGTTTAACGCCACCATTAGCGTGCGGTCCGGTCGTGGTTGGAACCGGTTATTTTTTTTTTTAGTTTGGATGATCGAATTAACGAGCTCTCAGCGGCTCGTATCGCCGCTGGAACTGACTCCGAGAGGCGGAACGGAGCGAGCGACCCGTGCCCGATGGCATGCTGGTTCGCCAGAACCGCCGCCCCCCCTCCCGGGGCCTCTTTCTTCTGCCTCGCGATAACACCGACCGAGGACGGGACGGGACGACGATAAGTATGGCAGCATTAAAATGAAAAATGAATCAGATTCACACGAGCCAGCGGAGATAGCGGTTCCGATCCGTGTCTCTTATCTTGTTTCAGCTCCATCATCCGGTGACCTTTGCTTGCATCCCCTCCCCCCATCCTCCTTTCCCCCGGGGCTAAGATTTCCGCCAGATTAGCATCGGATTAGCGCCAACGAAGATCACCTTTCTAATGCTCTTATCTCTGTTTTAAGGAGCTTCTCCTGATTTGCTGTTAGTGAGGGCTTTTCTGAAAGTCGCACCCAAGCACGAGGGATCCCTTTTCCGGCTCCGAACCCGGTGCCGGCTTCTGCCAATGTCAATGACACATCTTCACACCGGTGCAGTTTGATTGGATTCTCTTCGAAAGCGCAGCATTTGTGCAGCTTCCCCGGGGGGCGCCCGGGAGCTCTTTACGCGCCCAACCTTCGTCGTCTCGATGCCTGCCGTTCCGTTGCGACCCGGGCTGTGACCGTGGCCATGGCCACCGTGAACCGATGCTGCAAAGCTATGTTGCTAATTATTCTACCGTTTCGTTTTAATGCCACTTCGTGACGCGAAGCGAAGCGCCTGACCGGCAGCTCATCCCGAGCCGGCCGAGGTTAATGCGTTCGAAGGCGGGGAAAGGCAAAACGAAGAGAACCAGACAACGACAGTGAAACAGGGAGAGCAGCCAGTGGGCGAAAAGCATCGGCATAGGGGTGGGATTTATTTTATTTCGTATTTTTATGTTTCAATAACTTTCGAGCGACCGCGAGAACGCGAAAAGAAGTCGGAAAGGAGTCAGAAAGCCAGCAGCCAGCAAGCTACAGAACCCATCCCGTCGTGGGTCATCACCGTGGTGGAAAATGGTCGAGGGAGAAGATTGCAGCCTCTCTGCAGTAGCAGTAGCAGCAGAACCGCTGATGATGGTGGTGCCTCTCGAGAGCTTAATGGGTGCGGCGAAAGCGTAGCCTTTGTTAGATAATTGGCAGAAATTGGCAAAGCATCTACTTAAGGTTTGCTGCGAAAACACTTCGCAGAATCATTTCAACATTCGTTCTGACAGCCACCGCCGGTACCGGCTCCTGGTGGTGCTGCTGTTGCCGACCACCAAGGCAGGCGAACATTCTTCGGGTGAAAAGTTGCTTCACCGCTTTCGGTGGCTTCGCAGCTTGTTCTGCGTGGATCTCTTGGTGTTCTGGCTACGCTTTTGTGTTTGTTTCGCATTCCATTTTGTCGATGTTTTCGGCAAATTATTTCGAGACACCGAAACGGTGCTCAACGCCGGTGGTTTCCTCGGTGAAATACCGTTGTTTCAGGAGGTTTTGCATTCGATTATGACGAAACGACGGTAGATCATGGCGAATATTGAATCTGATAACCGTCTCCGTTAGTAATTTATGCATCGAGTCACTTTATTCCGTTCAGCTCGTTTAACTGTGCGCTTTAATCGATTAACGAGCTGCCATGGCCCTAGGAAGGGGGCAAGGCTATCGACTTATCGACTAACCGACGTTAATAGCCGTTCGCTTTTCTCGAGCAAGTGTCGGCACCTACTCATTACTTATGGGTTCGAACAAACAGGAAACACGTTGTTTTTTTTTCTTAAAATACCACCATCGGCCTGGGCATCGGGGGCCACATTTGTGGCGCTCTTGTGCCCGTCACGATCCGCAATCCATCGTGCATGAGCAACGATTCGGCATCAGCATGATTCGCCAGTTGTTGTGTGCAGCACAACATGACGCTACCCGTGAAGGTGTGTTCGGACACGAATTATGAATCACCGAATCTCCGCGGCCCCCCGGATGTGGTGGTCGGTCGATCGGCGCGATTTGCACCGGAGCAGCCCGTCTACACGGAATGACCTTGCCGTCGGTCCAACTAAAACTGATTATTCTGCTTTAATAGCGTCATTGGTACACCCCGATCACCGAATCGTTGCTGTAAGGGTGAACGGTTTAAAGCATCAAATCGCTGATGCGCGCTCGATATACGTAGCTACAGTCGTAAATCGACAAAAGGTATTAAAGCAGAGCAGCGTGAATTCAATAGACCTCAACGCCGCGTCCGCATGCGTCCATTCAGAGCCATCTTTGATCGCTGTTTAGTGTCGGAAAAAGGGGCCGCAGAGGAATATGAACCATGAGCTCGTGGCATTGTTTAGTGATTCATTGCAGGAACATTACATTTTATGATAACATACGAGCTGTCACAGCACAATCTGTTGCAGACTGCACCATGCTTTGGTGGACCGATATGAATGTCTAACTTTCAACTTCTTTGTTGGATCTCATCCTAACTTGTCTCAACATGCGCTGTTACCAGTAACAATCTTTGAAAAAGAGAATAAACATTCACAATGAACGATGGAAAGATGGAAGTTAGACCATCTATAATGGTAGTTTGCAGAGGAGTCAATCTTGGAACTTGCGTGGAAATGTATGTGGATGATTTACAGATGGATCAAAAGAAATTCTATATGATATGTGTGCTTTTGTGTCGAGTAAAATCATGTCAGTGAGTAAGAGTGTAGGAAAGAAGGACGTTTGCTTTTCTGATGATCTACTGGGCTAAGTTTGCTAATTTATGAAGTCATCCCGCGGTGCTAAGGAGGATGATGATGCACGCCTAGCTATTCACACAACACTTTATACATCCTTTATATACATATGGCACATACACAGTAGAAATACACTTGCTACACACCGATAGATCGAGACGAACTACGAGCTACGTAGAGGGTACAGAAGAGTGGTACATGCAGATAGAGATCATGCAAAAGTATAGACACAGTGACAGAGACAGAGTGGAATGGTGATTGGTTAACGAAAGGAAACAGTACGGTACGATTAGGGGCCTGTAGAGACGGGGTCTTCTCACTCACCTCCTGCATGAATCATGAGGACGACCACGACCAAGCAGCTCAGGACGGTTAACTTCATCATTTTACGGGGGGCACGAAATTCCACACGAAACTCCTCCAAATGCGGATCAATCAACGATTCGTTTCCTTTCCGAAGGCTTTCAGGCACACAAACACACTCGCTCGCGTCGTCGTCGTGAAATCTACGAGTCACTTGGTTGCACCACACACACACTCACATACACACAAGCACGTTGTCGTATGTCACAGAAAGGATGCCCCGGCGGTGGAGTTGAGACAGAGAGACAGCGGCAGGACCGTCCGGTTCGCTGGAGAGCTTACGAGTAAATGGTCAGCCGCGATCTCGGGACCGCTGGTTTTAAGAACGCGAACGCGAGTTGCCGGCGAGTTGTCCGCGCTCCGAAGCCGGTCCCTTGCGGGGCCAACGAGCAAGACGGAACGATCGAACCGGAGCGTGAGCGTGAGCGAGCTTATGTGAAGGGGGTGCTGGCAGGCAGACAGACAGCCAGGCAAGTGGCAGGGTGGAGAACTGCTCCGCCAGGAACGCTC
>NC_064874.1:87029401-87036901 GCF_943734745.1 Anopheles darlingi
AGCAGCAGCCGTACCCGATATGACATCCGATGGTGCTTTTGGCCATGGTTCCGCCATCGTTACTGCTCATCGAGGGCAGGGTGGCCACGGTCGGAGCGGTACCGGGAGTGTTTGAATTTAGAATAAAGATGTTTATTCGCCCGCGGTAAACCGAGCAATGAGTTTCCGATTCCGATCGCAATGCGTGCCCAACCGGAGCAGCCGAAAGGAAGGGACAGGAAAATCCGCGATGCGTGTTTCAATATCGGCCAAAAACTGCGACCAGAAGGTGAAAGAGATTGATGTGTTGAACACAGAAGGCTTTGCTTTGATGCGCTGCTAGGTAATGGCGTGACGATGCTGATGGATTGGCGATGAAATTACCATTCAATTGGTAATTTGTGGCTTAAGGTTGAAAGGTGCTACTGGTTGACTTGGTTGTTCTAATGTATAATGTACCTGAGCTCAGCGTTTGTTTACAAGGAATGGTAGAAGAAATACGTGGAAAAAACTTTTGCGACTGTTATTCACAAAATACTGTCGAAAAATAATAAATTGTTTTGCCGTAGCATCAGAATCGGTAAAGTCGTTCCTAGATCGCTCCGATAGTGCCAGCTTATACCCTTCACTCGTTGATTTATGGTACAACTTGAACCGGGAACCACCGAACGAACGAACGAACGAACGAACGAACGAATCCTGTAGCCTCTAACTGGATGGTTTTAACGCTCGGATTGAAATCCGAATACAGGATGTGCTCTGTGATTGTTGAGAGAATGGATCTGTGTTCTGCCCATAGCTCTGTTGCCCCCGTCCAATCACCAATATACGCGCGTACTGGTGCTGGCGTGCTGCAGGATATCACCGACTGCGAGTTATCTAATTTCCTGCCAGACCTCTTCCGGGAGGTGGTGGGCGGCGATCTGCCAATTCCGCGATAGCAGACAGCAGACAGCTAGCTCAGGACACCGACAGCACGCGCACACACACACACACACACACACACACACCAACAAAAAATGGATGTCGAACAAATGCAATTAACAGCCATTTCGGAAAGGGGCAGAACCATGGCCGTTGTGTAATGGGAGATAAATTAAATTTACCACAAGATGCCGCCCGCTGGAATGACCCAGGGGTTGTTCTCGTGCGGCGTGGCGCAACTGGTGTTTGAGCCGCCGATGCCAACGTGGGCGATGCGATGAATGTTGGTCGGAATTGGAATTGGATTGGCATTAGGGCTAACCGAGTCGGGCCTATGGGAAGCAAACGAAGCGTATTTATAGAAGAGAGAGAGGGAGGAACGACGTTATCAAAACCAATGCCCTTGGCTCTGCTCTGATCTTTTGACCGATTTGGAAAGTTTTGGTAAAAGGTATTCAGAAGCCCGTGCCCATGACGGATTAAGCGAAGTATAACTAACAGTTCAAAAGCTCCAGAAGCTGGTTGCGGTCGGTGTTGAGCAGCCGAGGCTCTTCTGTCAATAGCAATTAATGGTGAGCCGCTGGTGAAATGGAGAATATTGGCTCAATTTTGTGCGAATAATTAGTTCGCTTAGGAAGCCAGCTGTGCCTTAGAGCTACTCTCCCGGATCCTTCCAGCTCGTGTTAAACGGGAAACTAATTTGTAGTTACATTTCCACTTCAAGCGACTTCAGAAACCACCTCAAACGCTACATCAAAAACTCGTCGCGTATCCGCTTAGCGCTTGTTTTTAGTAGTAGTAGTAGTAGTAGTAGTAGTAGCTCGTCTCGCCGACCGACGACGACCAAGTGCTCTTCAACTAAACGCGGCAAATACATAGTAGTTATCCGGAACTTTCGTTCGTTAAACACCATTCAGTGGCACTTGCACATGCTTATGCTACCACCATTGCGTTGGGATCGTTTCTGGTGCCGACAACTCAAAAAACAAGTTACCTCCTCTCCATCCGCACACACACACACACACACCGCAACTTGAAAAGTATCCAACAAGTTACCAACCAACGGAGTAGCGCGCAAGGAATTGACATTCTCTTTCACGAATCGGTAAAAAGCGTTGCGAGAACGCGCAACGGTAGTGTGTTGGCAGAAAATCGTTAGATTTGCATTTTTCACTCACCATCACCAGCGACACATTCGGTTTTTCCGTTGCCGCTTCGGGCGGCAGACACATGTGCTTCTAACTTATGCAGGAGCAGCACTACAATGTGTGTGTGTTCGTATGATGGCTTCGAGCGAGAATATTGCGAAACCAAAGAACTTAAAAGCAAAAACTTTAAATGAGAGAAATCCATTCGGGTTGTCGGGGTGGGTGGAAAAATGGGAAAAATCGATCGTCAAGACTGATTGGTACCAGTAGCACCAAGCAAGAGCAAGCATCGCTCGTCATCTTATCAGCTTCGGTGCCTCGTATCGTTTGAAAATAAATTCTTTACATCAACCAGCGGCATCCACACGATGGAAACTGTTCTAAAGGATGCTTTCTACGCTTCAAAATATGGCCAAACCAGGCCAAACCGTTCTAACGTTTGCAGATTTTGATGAGTAATGCGTATGTACCGCGGTGCCGATGAACGATAAATTGTTGCTCCACAAACACACACACACGCACATGTACATTTGTAGGCCTTGTACATGTGGTATCTTGTGGTTACGGAAAAGAACCTGAAACTGAACTGCTCCATGATACCACCGAACAGAAAACCCCCCTTTGCCAGCTAAACGGAGCTAACCTCCGCCGCATCAACCATGGATTGGCTTTGGATGCGATTTTGCCTCCGAAAAAAACCCAGCGAAACGATACTAACGTGTGCTCGGTGAGCATCCACAACATCCCTTAATATGAATGTTAATACGCACAAAATAAGCAATCTAGCGGTGTGGGGGAGTGTGGGTAGGTAAACAAGCTACCATACACAACCATGTTCTCGGTGTTGCTCCACGTCCCCCACAACGCCCGTTCGTCCGGGAGCTGACAGGTTACGTCGTACCCTCACATATCTTCGGCACCATTGGATAGGAATTTCCGTGTGCTCAGGGCCCTGGTTAGCGCCCGGTTCGTTTTATTGCTTATGGAAAATGGTAAATTCAATCAATGTTTTGGTGTAGGTTTTTTTTCTGCTGGTGGCCAGAAGCGGAGGTTTGTTCTGTGCCGCGTGAAAATGGGCTTTGGGAGGGGGGTGGGGAGGCCAATAAATGTAGCTACAACCTGGGGTGTGCGCGTGGAGCTTCTTCACCGCCGACGCCGACAGTGGGCTCATCATCTTCCGATAAGCCCCGGGAAGACGACATATTGATTGCCCGCGTGATTTTGGGTGGCAGCTCGGCAGGTCGGGGTGGGGGTGTAAATCCAGTTTCGCTCGGTGATACGGTGATTTCGGTGATGATTGTACCGGGATTGTTCTCTCCATAAACATCCATCCGTCCGTCGGTTCGTGTTTTTACAACCTACTTGCTGGGGCGCGCTGGGAGTGTTTGATAGCCCGTCTGGAGTGCATGTGCTTGAGGTCCGGGGCTACACCATGGCGGATGTTCGCAGAAGTTGAGCGAAGTTGCCGCTTAGTTTTATTTCCTTTATGGTTCATTTACTCCGCTCTCGATGCCCATGGGAGTCGTGTCTGTTCCGGAGGAAGCGTCGTCGTCGTTGTTGTCGTCGTTGTCCTGCAATAAATATTCCATATAATCAATACTAAAGCTAGTACATCGCGGTGCGCTGGCAAGAAGCTAGAAAACCACCAAAGTGCAGTCCGGGATGCCCCTTGGGAAGCTGTAAAATCCCGGGAAGCGACGCTCGTACCGGGCGCTGGTCGCTTATTGTTAGTTGCGCGCGAAAGTTAGTCTCAGCAGAACGTTCGCAAATCATAGGGAACAATGGTAGAAAGTAGAGAGACCGAAGAAAGTGTGTAAGACTCCCGCGTAGAGCTAGAGGACCGATGGATGGTGCGATGGAGTGAATGGAGGAAAATGTTTGTCCTTCCCAAGCTTGTGGGGGTGTGGGGATTTTCGATTCATTCATTCAGTTATTCATTCCACGAACCAAAGCATATGCTCACGCGCACATGTTCTCCAGCTCCGGCTCCGGCTCCATCTCCAGGACCTTCCTCTGGTTGAAGGTGGTGGTACGGGAAGCTACTTCGGAGCGATGGCTTCCGGTATCCATTTCAATGCTTTCTTTCCTTCCTTCGATGCCAGTTGCCACGGCGTTTAGTGGGTCTTCTATTTTTAACACTCGCTTCCTTCTCGCTCTCACTGGCTGTCTCTCTCGCTCTCTTTCTCCAGTCAGCGCAGCTTCCGGCACGTCGAGAATGGACAGCCAGACCCGGGCTGTCTTTTCCGGGCCCAAAACCGTACCCCGTACTCGGGGGGTCAATGGTTCCATAAATTTTCATATTATACATTTGGACATTTGGAAACTTTTCTCCGTGCGTGGTCGTCGTCGTTTTTTTTTCTTCGCAAAACCCAGTGATAATGCTGGTGCCCATAAATGGCGCGTGTGGATTAGGAAATGGGAATTGATGTTTGAACTGTTGAACGTAACGTTCCTCGGTACGTTTGATGTGCGTCTGCTTGATGGCCTCGCCGCATTGGTTCATATTTCACGCGAATGATCCTTGAACTGTACCTTGGGTGTACGATAAATTTACCCGAAAGCCTGTCCTCTTCTACATTTATTGAAATGCTTCCTCCCAGTGCGAGCGTGTGCAGTGGAGTGCAGGAGATGAAGCATTGGATTTAGTGATTTTGGCAGTTTAATCATCCTCTCCGTTTCGTTTCGTTTTCATTTCGGGTCAAATTTCGGAAATTAAATACTTCCGGCAGAACAGCAGCAGCAGCAGCAGCAGCAGCCAACCGGTGTCTAAGACCCCCCCACGCAAAAAGCCTTTAAGAACCGCTTTCCCTGCGCTATTCTTCAAGTCGAAAACCGGCAGCGTTGTCTTTGTCAAACTCTGGCAGCCGCCGGGATGATAGCGCCGAGGGATTCATTCACGAAGCGAGCGATGTGAACGCTGGAAAGTAGGCTATGCGCTGGTGACAGCAGCATCGAACGGCAGCATAGCAGGCGCCGAGAGCCACGTTAAGCCTACCCAACAGCAAACTCCAGGCGCTCAAGACGACGTCAGCTACCGCCTGGGGGAGAGCAAAGTAAGCGGCGACCGGCTGCTGCGTCTTTTGGAGTTCTTTCACGTGCCGTGGCGGGATTATTTTATCTTTTGCGAGTCGGCGTTCGGCGAGTCGCGGTGGCTGATAAAGGTCATACCACGCGGCATGGAATTGAATGAGATTGAATGGCATGGATCGTGGGTGTGGGTGTGCGTTTCGCAAATGTCGAGCAAATATGGATCCCATAGGTGATACATTAATACCGCGCCCAAAACCTCCACCGATAGGATGTTAATGATAGGGAGTTGGTAGATCATGGCCAACCGGTGGTACCGTGGCGAATGTCGAATAATGGCGGGACAAGGGATCGCCGGTTGTGGTCTATTAGTTGATTATCTTTTGCGAACATAAATAACGATTTCCCAAAACGGTCCCCATCTTCCGGTGTGACTGACTTGCGGTGGTTCAAACTCGAGGCTCTGTGACTGTCTGTGTGCGTGTGTGTGTGTGTTTGTCTAAGACGATCGTTGTCTGAAATTGAATCGAATCGTTTGGGTCCATTTGGCATGAAGGAAGGAAATGAATCCTCCACTCGAAACGCTCTCGGGTTATTGTCCACGCGCCCCAGGGCGGATGGCTGGCTGGGTGGCTGGCTGGCTAGATGAAATCCCGGAACTCCCGGAGCGCCAATCTCGAGCCGGCGGTCTCGACGGCGAATGATTTGCGGAAGCAATTTGGAGCGTTGCAATCGTTCTTCGACTTTCGACCAATAAAGCTCACCATAAAGACGGTTTCTGGTCGCTGGTCTCAAGACGACGACGACGCAGACGACGTAGCGCCGCAGTCATCGAAGCAACAGACGCTTCAGACAACCGAGTGGCTTGGTTTGGCTGGAGCTGTCATCTCGAGATGCAGCTCCCCGGGTGCACCATTGAAGATGGTCAGACGGAAATGGCTTCGGTAGTGGCGGAGTTAAAAGCTGCTGCTGTCCCTTCTGCTGCTGTGGAGCACTAAAGATTACTGGCCAAGCCAACGTGAGAAGTGCATTCATGGCTTGGCCGGTCGCAAATGGCGTTGCCGGATTCAGCATCACTTCTTGTTGTCTTGCTGTTAAGTGTGTGTGTGTGAGTCTCGGTGCGCCAGAGTGCAGTCCAAGCGCGCTGAACGTGCTGAAACCGATGGACCGAGATTGAATATAAATCGTACAAATAAAATGAAAAATGAAACCAGAAGGAACGGATGGAACGGATGGACGTGGTCCATTATTATGATTTCATATTCGCTATTTTTCGCTTCTCTTGTCTTTGAGGTCGTTCTTTGGTCGTTCGAGGTGCACATTTCGCAAACCATACACTGCTACGACGTGGTCGAAGCGAGAAAACCAATAGCCGTGGCCACACGGGGCGAAAACTCTAGCGCAAACGAAAAAATTAATGCCAAAACGTTTACGCTTGCCGTTTACATGCTGTCAAACGATTATTGGTCCGTGGAGCGTAAAACCTAGCGTAAAAGCTTTTTGCAAACGGTAGGGCTCACAATATGTTCTTTTTGTGGTTTACATCGACAGTGAGTGATCATTGCTAGTGTATTCAATCCTTTTCTTCAAAAAAACGATTTTAATTTCCTCAACCCGGCCATGTAAACATATCGAAGCGCAAAAGTTTTGGCATTAATTTTTTCGTTTGCGCTAAAGTTTTCGCCCCGTGTGGCCACGGCTAATGGATCATAAAACTTTGGATGTGTTTTTCGCATGCGCTACGAGCACTTTTGTTATCGTTGGTGGTTTGTGATAGTTTTTCATAAAGGATATTGACTAGCGTCAGCATCACTTTTCGCTATTAGGTTCACTGTCAGCGAATGTTAAACTGAATTTTACGTCCGTAACTAAAGCAAAGTATCATGCAATGCGAGCCTCCACGTTTAATGCAGATTGTAGAAGAACAAAGGAACAATAAAACCCATCTATCGTACGTCGATTGTCGCAAATTGAATGTTGAACATCCAGTTGTCAACCATTTCATTGGAAATCCAAAAGCATCAAAAAGGATATTCAATGAGCTTTCCCTCCCGTTTCCTGTGACAGGTGTTCCAACGGAAGCGGATCTACCTACGGGTTAAATGGGCGGAATCCTCGGCACACACACACACACCTCGCCTACGGGTGCATGGCTCGATTAACATTATGTAAGCGTCTTGTCAGAATGAATCGTGATCGATGATGATGCTGATAGCGGTTGTCAGCGGCAGAATTTATTTGCTCAGCATTTGCAAACGGAGCTGATCCATCAGACCTGAACAGGCGAGGGCGCCCGGTGGTCGATGTGGTCGTTTCGTCGAATTGGTTTTTAATTTGCGCCCACTTAATAATTCCCCCGATCAATTTGGTAATGAATTGTGTGCATTTCATTATCTATGAACCTGGTGGCAGCTGGAATGGC
>NC_064874.1:87044401-87076901 GCF_943734745.1 Anopheles darlingi
GCCGCTTTACGAACCGAAGGAAAACACTTCGTCGTCGTCGTCGTCGTCGTCGCTGGCAAAAGGTGAACAGGTTCTTCTCACCCGATCCTTCCAGGTAGAGCAATGTGTACGCTCCGGGGCAATCACAAGCTGTTTTGAAAAAAGGTTTCATTTCGCAGGAATTTGAATTCCAAAAAAAACCCGGTCCGGTCTGGTCTGGTCCGGTTTTTGGGGGTCGGTAAGAGGCGTTAGTCTTATTAGGATCGAAACGAAGCCAGATTAAAGTACAAATCAGATTATCATCCAGTACCAGTAGAAGGTCCTTTGCAAGCACATCGTAGTAGCCACCGGAATACAATCGTACTCGTGTCCGCTCAATCGGTTATAACCGATAATGAATGGCGTGCGCGTACACAATGGAAATTGCCGATTCCTTCATTTCAAATGGTGGTGGCTTAATGCTCTCCTCACCCCAAAAAGCCAGCTCGCAAATCACTCGTATCATCAAGCTGATTGGAGCTGTTTTCACTTCAGTGAAGCGCCGTACAGATTCGCATCTGATTGATTTTCGTCTAGTCCGTCTCCTCTTTTCGGTGGTCGAGCGAGCACTATCGTCGAGCTGTTCACGAAAACCTGATGACCTTGGGAGTTGGATGTTCTTTGTCGAGTGATTGCCGGTCGGTATCGTGTTGCAAGGATCGTACTGATCGGAGCCTTACGGACTCGACGCGCTGAAGGTTACTTGGCGCTAAACTCGCCAGAATGTCAAATATCGAAATGTTTAGGAAACTTTCGGGAAGTAGAACTCGGTGAAAACTTCTTCAAAACTGGAAATACTTTCATAGCTTCATGAGCTTTATGCTCTTGTGGAGCATACTGTCCAGATGTGTACACGATGCGGAGCGACGTCGCTGCAATGGCCTGTGGCGTATCGCACCCAACAACTCAACTCTCTCTCCTTCTCGACTCGACTTACCCGACGCCTTCCTTGAGGATGACGGAGAAGAGCGCCACCCCGACACCCTCGCCGGACATGGTGATCATTTCGACAAATTGTCTCCGGCGTTTGAAATAATGTCCCAGCATAACGGCGGCCGACTCACGGACCATTGCCGAGCCGATGCCAACGATGACGCCTGCAAGAGAGAGAGAGAGAAAGCGAGAGAAGACAGGGAATGATGAGAACGATGGCGTTTTGACGAAGGACGATGATAGCGGACCACCGCAAAGCATGTCGACACAGATGCCGGGGAAAGGAGAAGTTGTTATCCACCGAAGCCATCATCGGTCCCCTTCTCCTGGCTGTCGATGATGATGATGATGATGTAGTCCGGAACGCTGTCTGAACGCCGCTGACTCGCTACTGCTGGTGGTTAGGAGTTCGAACGGCGTCCAGCGATGGTCAAAGGACAATTGCTTTGTCCGAACAACGAACCACATGCCGATCAGATCCGTGTGTGCATCAGGACGGACGGACACCATCTTGTGTCGCCTGGAAGCGAGAAGCGGCCGGAGGCTTTGGCCGGAATTAGGCAAAAATTCGTTCACCACCGCTTCCAAGGGACAAGGTTGTGGTCAACATCACCATCACGCGGCGATCCAGGGCACGAGAGAGTCAACGAGACGTAACCAACTGGGAACACGCCAGGGGAAATATCTGGGTTAATCGTACATTTGCCATTCTTTCGGCTTCGATGGGTTTTTCGGAAGGACTCGGCTGGCGAGCCATTCGCCCATATTTAGTTGGTTGGGCAGAGCAACGAACCGTGCGAACCATACGCCGTAGCTAACGCTAGGTTCCGAGAGTATCCGATGGCTTTTGCACCGTTTCGTGTCCCGTTTTCCGAGCGGCTGGCAATGTTGATTACAGTGGCCAGTCCGCACCGGTCCGGACGAAGCGCGAAGAAACATAATCCATAACGATCCAGCTTTCTGCCTCCTCGAGCCACTAGAAGCTAGTGTCCTTCTCCATTTGCACAGTGACCTCCGTTAGTGGTACACACACAGATAGCAATGTGTCCTGGGCGCAATGGAATACAATAAAACAAATCGAACACAACCGACCAAGGCCAAGGGAGGGGTTGCAGCAGATGCAGCAAAGTGGACACCAAGGACACCCCGTTTGCCCCGTATCTCGGTCAACGCTTACGCAAGTACGTACCAGGTGGAAATGGTTCCTTCGTGGACATAACTTTTATCGGCCAGCGCCCAGCGCAAAATAAAAAAATACTCTGGACAATTTTATATTTTTCACCGGAGCGTGTGCGTGTGTGTAGGTGGTGGCAATTGTTGTTGCTACACCCACACACAGGCAGGTGAAGTGAAACAATGGAGCTGATGACGGGGTTTTGAACTGCCTATCTGCCTCTCTCCCCGGGGAGGGAATTTCTAGAGGAATTGGCCATAAAAGAGGATGCATTCAGGATGGGCGCCGGTGTAGGTGTATCCTTTCTCTCCGAGATAACTTCGATAATGATGTGGAAAAGCTTCGGCGATGCGAAACGATGTGTCGAGGGGGCCGAGTGTGTAAGTCTGCTCGAGGAAGGAAGAGGCCTAGTAATTTATGTTTTTGTGGCATACAATACACCAAGTACTATATATTGTACTACTCTGTGTTGTATTTCCGGACTCTCTGAGCTGAGAGTTCAAGAATGGATGATCATCATTCTTATCGTGCAAAGCAGCAAAGGAGTAAAGAGTATGCAAAGCAGCAAAGGAGTAAAGAGTATTATGAAAAAGGCCTCCATCAGTACATCAGTTAATTATGGCTAGTCGGACACACAAATTAATGATTGTGGCTAGTAATCATCATAAATCTTTTACTTGGCATCTTTTATGCAAAAACCCGGGGTTGCAACTGAGGATAGTTGTGATCTTTCACTTCCTCAATCCTCGTATAGCTTTACGTTGGATTGAAATAATCACTTAGAGCTGTTAAATTGTTGACCATTTAAAGTGCTAGCAGAGAGTCCAGGTTTGTAAAGGATAATATCCAAAAGGCATTGTAGCGACGAAATCTAATATTCTTTTTCACGTTTTTTTAAGCATTGGAAGTGTTTACAAAATCATCGAAATTCGTTAAAAAGGAAAACCGTAAAAAATCATCGACATGGAAGTTTCTGTGGACGGCAATTCCCGGCTGACAATAAACATGCAAATTGAAGTCCCCACGCAGACCGAACGGTGTGTACGGTGCGTGCCCCGTCCTCCCCACCCCATTGCCCCCATTACTTACCATAACTGAACGCAACCTGGTGCAGCTGGGTGGCGAAGGATGTGAACAGGATGCCCAGCGCGAGCACCAGCCCTCCGAGAACGGCCGTCAGCCGGGTGGACTTCCTGCGGCAGAGGGCGACCACGATCGTGGCAGAGAACAGCGACATCGCCCAGCTGGCCGGACCAAGCCATCCTGTGGGAGGGATGAAGAAGAAAAGGAGCGAGAGAAAGAGAAAGAAAGAAAGAGAAGTAGAGAACGGAGAACAGAACGTCGTGGCGCTGAGGGCTGAGTAAATAAGCATCGGTAATGGAATTATAAGCGCCGCAGGTAGAGCCGCACGCAGGTACGCAGTTTCGCAACATTGTAGCATGAAGCGAGAGGAGATCTCTAGAACGTGAAATTATGAATTGGCTTCTTTTTCCCCTCCACTCTGTCTGCGCTTCTCTGCGTTGGGCAGTGCGCAGTGCGTCCAATATGAATTCATATTTATTTATGTTTTCGTCGCCTTTCACCAGCGTGCCGTCATCAGCGTCCGCAGGCGTTTATCCCCATCGAGACTCCTGCATGGAATGGATTCATCTAATTCATGGTTTGAATTATGGATTCACTTAGACCACAGCAGCAGCAGCAGCAGTAGTAGCAGCAGCACCAGCAACACTTGTGGTGGTAGCACACCGGAAGGAAGAGAAGGAAATGGAAGCGGCACGACGCTCACGGTGGCGAGCTTCCATTTTCGCGCCATTATTTATTTGCATAAATTTTGCCACCACCGCCAGCTAACAAGTGGTTAAAAGGCATAACGAATGTGGTACGTTCGGTCCTTCTCCCGGGAGCGCTTGTCCGGGAGATTATCTGAAGGAAATTTATTGTCACCCCTCCTCTCACGAGTGTGTCCTTTCATCTTCACGTTGTTCTTGTTGTCCCCGGCGCCCGAAAAAAAAACAAAACAATGGCGTCGAGTGGCTGCCGAAAGAAGGAAATAAATAATTCATTTACCGGACAGATTTCGCTTAAAACCGAGCACCTTTTTGCTGCAGAGGCAGCAGCAGCAGCAGCAGCAGCAGCAATGGTTGCTACGGTTACGGTCACATCAATCATGGAATCACGCGCATTATGATTCGGCGAACTGCTTTATCTTCATTCGATTGCTTCGGATGCCGACAATCAATCAAAGGTAAGACCCTGAAACGTTGTCTTCTCGTCGTCTAAAGATGAAAGCTCTCTCTTTCACTCCGTCTCTTCACTGCGCGTCTTCACTCAATTGAGGGCATTCGAGTTCCGAAAGGAAAAAAACAAATTCCATCTTACAAACACACACACACGGTGACAAATGCCAGCACGCCCGGAGAGGGGGCCAAGGTCGTACTTTCGACACGCCAAAAACATCCTGCCTGTCAATCGTGTGCATCGCATCTGTCTCGCGATCGCGTTGGGGAGAGAAAAAAAGTCGGTTCCGGCATCCGGACCCAACGTCAGCGAAAGAACGTTTCACCGAGAAAAGTAGCTCAATAAAGGGAGGAAGGGGGGCCCCGGGTGCGAGCGGTCGCAGAAAAACAAGGCGACAACAGTAAGCCGCCGCCGCCGACAACAACAACGCTGATGGCCATTTGTTGATGGCGCATTGAGGTCGGCCCCCGGAACAATCTGTAAAATGTTGCTGCATCTCAGGCGGCCATGTGTAAGGTTGCCACCAACAACGACGACGACGACCGAGGAAGGGCCATTTGTACGTTCACTCTAACCTTATGGCATGTTCTTCGACGGGCGGTGGTGCTGTGAAAGGACAAAGCGGGTTTTGTCAGCAACAAACCCTCGCTCTGTGGGAGTTTTAGTCCCGGTGTACGTGTGTGTGTGTCTGTGAGCTGGTGAACTCCCGCTGCTGCTGCTGCGCTTTCTACTGCTGCACAAATGTCCTTCGATGTGGCACCTAAAAGGCACCCAGGCCCTGGATGGCGTTGTGCATTGTGTGCACCATGGAATGCACCCTGGTGCGGCGTTGATGTTTATGTGTATGTTGTGGTAGCGCTTTGACCTCGCTATTTATGGGATCAACCACCGGGCCGGCGGGTAAACCTTCTGGTCTCCCACCCACTGGCCACCGGGACCCGTGGTACCGGGGAGGGCGGGATGAAACATAATGTTCCCCGTTTGTACCCGCACCCAAGAGCAGAGCAGCGCGCGAGTTCAAAGCGATTGATGCAGGTTCGAGACCAATGCACGGTCCAAACGGACGGAACTGTTGCCCCATTTGCTGCTGGTTGGTAGCGAGCTTGATTTATGACGCAAGTCATGCTCGTGCATCCCTGTGCATCGGATCTAAGGCGATTTAACTTCACGCTGCTTTCTCATAAAGCTTACCGTGCGCGCCTTCCTTTGAGGGTGGCTTTTGTCAAATTGTCAAAATCCATCGTCTTCCAGCTGACCTGAATGGAAGCCCAGCAGTTGCGGTTTATCTCTCTCTCTCTCTCGTTGCTACACAACAGCTGCTCTGTTCTATTTATGTGTTTGTGTCTTTCACTCAATTGGCGTGGCGTTAAGTATCGATCGCTCATCCGGATCCAGTTTTTGAAGACAATCGAAGCCGCAAAAAGTTAACAACCTCCTGCGGGTCTGTGAGAAAACATTCATCTTCTTCTACAAAACAAGCGTCTCTCGTCTTTCTAACCACAAGAATGCCTCCGGAAAGTAACCTAATCCATCATTGCAAAGTTGTAAGACACTTCAAGAGGACCTCCGGTGCCTTAATGGGTGCCAAAACGGGCGGAACCATTTATCAGCACAAACCACAAAAGCGAAAATCTGCTGACTCCGTGGTCCCGTTGGCGTTGGCGTCCGATTGGCTTCGTTAGCTAATGAAGAGAAGTAACGAAGCGTCAGACTTCTTCTGTCAGCACTCAACCCCACCCCCTCCCCCACCCTAGCATCATCGCTCCTCCATCACGCTGGGCATATCATACACGCTCAAGCCGCGTCCCGTTGTTCAATCAGTACGGCATACGGGTTGCTACACGTGTTGTGGGTGCTTTTCAATTTAGAGTGTGCCCCCCCCCACTACCACCACAATCCCGTTACGTTCGCCCAATTGCGATCCAATCAACATCTGAATGGGATTCGTCTTCGCAGAAGGACCGAAGCTGGAGGTTCTGGAAAGTCATAACAGTTCGAGAATCCTGTGTTGTTGTTGCTGCTTCTGCTTCGTGGAGGAATTATGTAGCGCCCCAAACCAGCATCATAAGAAAAAGGGAAAACGAAAGCGAGGAGCCGAGGAATGGAAAAGCGATAAACGAAACAATGGTGCGAGCGGCACTCGCGTGGTGCAAAGTATAAACAACAAACAACCGAAGCACGAATCCAATCCGTACCGTAAAAAAAGGATTTGTTTCCACTCCGTCCGCCCGTTCTTAGGTCTTCTCCGCGTGTGGCTCGATTAAATCGTACTTCGTGGAACCCAAAAATGGCAACAACAACAACAACAACAGCAACATCGGGAACGGAAATAGACGAAGTGTGTGAGCAGAACGAAGCGGCGGGAGTCGCATATGTTATGCCGTGACTTCAAGTGGTTCCTTGAAAGATTAAAAACATCTTGCCAAACAACCGGCACCAAGCAGGGCTGTGTATGCCATGCGGTGAAAAGCCCCGCAGCGCGTAAAAGAAATCGTTCACCCACCGGCAACAACCATGCGCCTCCATGCCGTCGCGACGCACCAATCGAGTTAATGTGCGCCGCGATGACAGGTACCATGCGTCTCCATCAGAAAGAAAAGCGGAAAAACGTGCCACCGGCACGTCTGTCTGCTGCAAGTCATAAGGGATCCCATTGAGGAAAAATGGGAGTTTCAACTCCCGAAAGACACACAGAAGACAACAACGACAGCATAAGAAAATAGCGGTTGACTCCCTGGTAGTTGTCATAACGAATCGGCATTGCGCTTTGAGTGGTCTCATCGCGGCCATTTCTTAAATTTCAAATCACTTACTGATAGAGTTGTTTGCTTCTGGCGTGGGCAGCGGGTCACGCGAATGTCACCCAAGGGAAATCGAGTGCGGGGCTATTTCCTTTTAATTCCATCCGTTACGTCTTCGTGGGGATTGTGTTATGGGGTTATCAAAATAAAAGAGAACGTTGTTAGAACCCACCACCAACACCTCTGCCTTTAGTTGGATATGAGTTATGAGAGTAGTTTAGCTGGCAGATTGCCAAACAACAACACCAGGAACAGCATTCGTTCGTTAGTGTGTGTGTGTAGCGCGCAGTACCGGTGCGAAATGCGCTTTCGGAAGTATTATTGTTTTCCGTTTGTAAGGCACAACGGTGTTGTCGTTGTTGTTGCTGTTTGGACATTGCAAGAGAGAGCGAGTTGAAATAACACTGTCAATTAATTATAAATAATGGCCACCGGAGAGGGCCGGTGCACAACGTACAACGTGTTGTTATGGTGATTTATTGCAGCACCGCCGCCTCTGCCGTCGTCGTAACAATGGTGGCAGCAACATTGGCGGCACTGGAGGAGGTGGAGAAAAAATTTGGTGCAAAATTGATTGTGTGTCACATCTGCCCTGGGCCGTGTATCGAATGGAGAGCACGAACTGGATTGAAAAAAAGACCTCTTGCCTTCTCCACCCAAAAAAAAAAAAATGGAAAATTTACGTTGCGTGTCGTTATGAACTGGCTCTCTGTTGGAGTTACGAGTTCTTTTCAACTTTTTTTTTCTTTACGACTAAGCTCTCATGCTGACTCAACAATGAACTACACACGCACAACTCGCTGTAGAACAAGTTCAATTAATGTTTCACAAATCAAATGGAAAACTCTTTCATCGCCGTGTTATGGCATCAATCAGGCGGCCCCGTCGTCCCTCCTGGAGCCAAAGCTCTAAAAAGGACTCGAGGCCGCATAAATTATCAAACCACCCACCGCACACGGCACGAGAAACAATCGGTTGGCTGATGATGGTTTCATCGACACCGCCACTGGCGCTGGAGGTGCAGGATTACAGGAAGTTTTCAGCAACAGATTAGTCGAACTCCACGTGACGTACTTCTAACGACACATCATCAATCAATGCTGGAACGATCATTGTAACCATCGTCGTCGTAACGTGTACCAGTAGCGGCAGCAGCAGCAGCAGCAGCAACAGCAAGAGTAGCGTGTTGAATGATTGGCGTCATTCGGGCGCCAACGTTTCTGGTGGAACACCAGGAAGGGGGGAGTGGGTCATACGTGGAGGACGTGGAGAGTGATTCGTGGAATGCGCTCGAGCTGAATGTACCTCCACGACGCTGGTTGTTCGGTTTGAAGTGATTGCTCCGTGATTGATTACCGTTGAAGAGGGTGAGGAAAGAGGCTCAAAACACTTGAGACTGCGCTAATTGCTGGCACCTTTTTCGTGAGCACATGTCATACACACACACACATACATACATACACATACGATCGAGTGAGTGTTCGATTAATCCCTGGTAATGTGTTTGGATAGTTAATTGAACAACAGACGCAGGTGCTTGAGTCAATTTCAAGTGACATTGTCGTCGTAGCGACGGCCCCGGGGATTAAATTGTTAATTTAATCATTAACAATCGATCAAACATTTTTAAGGATACCATATGTAGCATAAGCTGATCGCTCCAAGATACTTTCAGGTATTAAAGCCACTCTGTAGCAAGTAGGCAATATATACCTTAAAGAACAAGCTGCTGGTGGCGCCCATAAGAAGGGATTTGGAAGAATAAAAGGAGCGTTTCTGGGAGTGTGAAAGTTTCTCCATCCGGATCGTGAAAGGAAAACGGAAACGATATCCGTAAACAACAACTGGGAATGCATTCCAGACGTATTGCAGCAAAAAAAAAAACAAGTCCACGGCGAACGACAAAACAAATGCCGGCAAACGAAGCAAACTTTTGGGCGAGAAACATTGGCCGCTTTCCTTCTTATACCTTCTTTTGTTATGTTTCTCCTTTGATGGCCATCCGGTGCGGAACACTGGATCCCACCGATTACGCCATCACCGACACCGTTTGTCTTGGTTTTACCATCTGCTACAAATCCCGGAATTCTCAGGCACCACTACCACTGTCACCGAGGTTTAAGCTGTGCAAATGCAATTTAAGGGTTTTTTGTGCACGTCATCTGTAAATCCACCACCTCCAACGGCCCCCAACTACGGATGACAGATTGGACGGGAAAGGTTCGCATTGCTTTCTACCGGAGGAATGATGGTTTGCAGCCACAGGGGTTGGAAAGGCGTGCGAAGCAATCTTGCACACGTTCGTCGTCGTCTTTTGAACTGTCAATCTGTCAAGCTTTGCTGCCGGTACGAAGGAGTGTTATTTGGGGACAAAAAAGGAATGTATCCTTTGCGTAGGATGGTACACTATCTGCACGCTCTGCGTAGCTCCGCCAATCCGCTTTAGTGTGCGTATGTGTGTGAGTTTGTGTGTGTTTTGGTGGAGAAAAACAAAATTAGAATCACAGAGCGGGTCGTTGGGACATGATGGGACAGACAAAAAACAGAAGTGCAAGAAATCTCTGGAATCTCAAACAACCCTTGGCAAAGGAAAACAGATTGATGGTTTGTCGTGGGAAGGAAGAGATTGTTTTGTCTGACGAGCAGGTCAGACTGGCTGCCATTCCCAAACACACACTCGGGATTTTGTGATTGTGAATTGTTTTGCAACGACGGATCAGTGTTTCGATTGTCGGTCGATCGACCGATAAAACGGTGATTGAAACGATTGATGGCATCTTGAACGATCCGGAGCATAAGATTTGCTGTTTTTTTGTCGGTGAGATTGTTCTGAGATTTTGTCTCATTTATTAACAGCAACCAGAGTGACACACCAGCGGACGCCTCGGAGGCTAACCATATTCCGTTTAGTGGCCAGTTTCCGCCAGCTAATCGATCTTCATCTTCAGCCGTGGTAATAGTACGCGATAAGAGATACCATTCCTCATCCTCATCTATCATCCAGTCCTAGCAGGGTACGAATCTCTGTGCGCTGGACTCTTGCGATGAACGTGGAGAGCACGTGCCATCGGGACACGTGCTCCGAGACTCCGAAATTTGGTCGCTGCGCCCGAGGACTACCCTAATGATTCTCGGTAAATGATTAGCCCAGCAGACAAATGAGGGGAGGGGAAAAGGGCGAATGAGGGAGAGAGAGTCCCATCGTGGGCCACTTCACAGCACCACATTGATACCATAAATTAAGTTATAATATTTATTTATATCTATTTATTATCGAAGCACCACAAACCCAGAACCAGGACCAGCATCAGCAACAGCACCATCAGCAGCAGCAACAGAAGCGCCAGCAGTATCATTGGTGGTGCTGATTTATGGTGGTCTCCCCGGCTCCGGCGTGTGGCACGTGTGGTTCGTGCTGGTCGTCCGTGCTACTACTGGACCAGAATTGACCAACAGAACGGGAGAAAACCCATTGGAACCGAATGTGATACCAGATCGAGCCACGGTGCATTTGAAGCGTCCAGCGAATGAAGTGTAAAATTCATGAGCTCAAGTTTATTTATTCCCCGGTTTGAATCCCGAGAACTCACCAACCAACGGTGTCCCTCGGGCGTCGAGATGGTGCAGATGTGATTCTAAGCTTTTCTAGTTTTTTCGCTCTCGGAGGAGGTCAGCTATTTGGTTCATCTAATCTTTGGCATATTTTATGCCCGCTCCGGACCGGAATTCGAAAATAGCTAAGCCACACAAGCTTCTCGAGAGGACGGGCGTGAGCCGTGAGTAATCGTCGACGAAATGGTTTTGTCAGTTGCATTGTTTATTCATTTACGGAGCAAAGGTAGATGCCACGGTCTGATACAATTATACGACAATTTCTACTTAACTCGTTTTCATTATTTAGCTCCATGAATGCGGGCTGCTACTCCGTTGGCTCATTATATCGTAATTTTTCTCGAAAATCGATCAAGAGCAACTGTTCGTTTCAGTAGATCGGCGATCACGTTAGAAATTAACCTCTAGTGCGCTATTTTCCACCTGCCTCGGTCCATTTCGTTGAATTTTGAGTGAGCCATTGCTTGTACAAAATGTTTCAAATTGACAAAAAAGCACGTTGTGCTCCGGGGGCGATGGTGTGCAGCTGACTGTCCAGTGCCGCTGGCATCAAAAAAGAGAAAACAATTTGCTCGCATTTCCTAGAGTTCGAGGCAGGGTTTTATGTTCTGTTTTTCTCCTACCCGGAAGTGTATTTCTGTTACGTTGCGTGTGTTTTCCATTCGTTTTTAAGCTTATAGCCCCTCGTTTCTGTGTTCTTTCGGACAAACCAGGAGCGATGTAATATTTGCAATTCGCACACGAGGAAATGTATTATATACTTAAAAAAAACGAAAAAAATCGTAGGAAAAACGCAGAAAAAGATGAAAAAGATGGTGCTTGCTAACCTGTTTCGGTATTCACCTCGTGACCCAGATGGCGTATCGCGTACAGCAGCAGCAGCCCAAACGACAGCTGAAAGCCGGTAGTGAGAACGTGGGCCAGAAACGCGACCCCACAGACGATCCAACCCCAGCCACCGTCGGGGTAGAAGTGCTGAAACGATAAACAAAACAGAACAGAACAGGACAGGCGGCCGCACATTGTGCGCACACCGAGTGAAAAGTCAAAACAATGTTGAAAATCCCTCGTGAGAGAGAAAGAAACTGGCGTGCCGTAGATGATTCCCGTCACTGCTTGGCGGATGTGGCAAACAGCGGGATATGGTCCTTACCTGTCGGATCGCCGTCGTATCGACACCGGCTCGACGCAATGCCGGCACATTCCGGTGCAGGGAGTGTAGCTCACGCTCGAGCAGCGCCGGATAGGCGGAGTCCTCTTCGTCCAACAATCGATTCCGATCGTAGCCTGCCACGATACCGAGAACACAGCGTTTCGAATGGCAAATGGAAAAAAAGAAAATTATTAAAAACCCACAGCCTACTCCGTGTGCGTGTATGTTGGTAGAACGGTTTTATGAATGGGAATGGGAGGCGGCAGGTGCGTTGTATGGCGCTCCCCGGGGGACCATACAGACACCTACGCCACCGACGGCTACACGCTGGTGACGCTGTTTGATATCAATTTTCGATCAAAAATTCATTTACCGTGTTTTTTTTTGAATGAGGAAAGGAATAAAAAAAGAGATCCGAACCCACTACAGCATCGCAACGCGGTTTTGTTTCCGGTATTCCAGCTACGCGCTTTTCATGTACCTTCCCTTTTTGATATTTTAATTCACGGGAAAACGGCGAGCCGAAGCAAAAATATTGTATTTTTCACGAGCCCTCATTGTTTGATGTTCAACGGAAAATGTTTTCAAGAAGCAATCATACAATGTAGCACACAGCGTGTTGCCCAGCGGTAGCGCATCTTTTTGATGATATATTAATTGCATTCACATAGTAACACGATTTCCCACAATCACCAGTGTACAGCGCGGGAGGTTTTAATTATTTACAACTACACTATAATTATCGCAGCAGAGATTGAAGCGACCCCACGGGTGTGTGGTAGCTTATCAATCATTTCGAAATTAGTCACCGTTTGTGACGATAAATTTAATGTGTTATCACACGCCCACGGTTGGTACTGTGATTGGCAAAGCCAGCAACAACATGGCTACAAAGTTACCTGATGATAAACAGCGAAGTAAAAAACGAAAAAAAAAATTCCAACCAAACGTTTGCAGAAATACAATTATTTTCACCTTCACAGCTCATAAATCAAAGGGCCACTGGTTCGGCCAGGTTTTTGAGCTACTGACTACAACCGCGCTGCCACCTCACCAGCGACTGCCTGCCTGGAGTGGCTGGAGGGAAAGTTTTTCATCTCTTGTTTTTTACGATCGCAGTGAAAACTCCCAGCTTTAAAGCTGCCGGCGTATGCATAAATAATGGCTAAAACATGGCGCAACTTGCCTGTTGTATGGCCGTTACATTTTAAACTTCATCAAAGCAAGCACAGGAGCAGCAGCAGCAGCAGTAGCAGTAGTAGCAGCAGTAGCAGGTTCTAAACGAGGTGGAATGAAGCTGCAGGGAATAATGCGTGCACACAAGCGGTACACAACGTTACGGTACATTCAAATGAAGCGAGTCCTTTTCTGCTGACCGAGCAAGCGGCCGTCCCTTTCCACTGGGGCAAGTGTTGCCGTTGCCGTATTACTCGTAAAACCACATTACGAGCAGTAATTTTTGGAAGCCACCAAGGCAAAGTTGTTTACACACATTCACTTACACACCAGAGCGGCAGGCGTGTGTTTCATCGGGAGGCAAAACTAATTTCCTAACGGAAGCACCACGTTCGGTTTACGTCGTTTGGCCTCCCACAAACCATAGGCCAGCCAGCCAGCCAGCCAGCCAACCAGCTATAACAAACCACAAAACAATGAAGCTGTATAAACCAGTTCGTCGGTTGCTTATTTTACCTTCTCGCGACCAAATTTGCAATAGCCAACTCTGTGTGTGTTTCAGCGAGAAAGTTATTTCATGGCGTTCTTGGACCTGCGCTAACCAAACTGAAGCATAATTATGCCCGGCCGAGGCCGGTGGGATCAGTGAAAGCAGCCTTTGGGGGCGCCTCTGAAACAATGCACACACGATTAGTTTCATGCGGCCTAATTAATCATTTTCCGCCATAAACACACACACACGATGCCACACGATGTGAGGTCTCCGGTGCAAACCACTCGTCATCAACATCAACGGAGACGAAACCGCCATAATTGAGCGCTTTGTTATGATCTCCGAGATCAACCGATAGCACCTCCTGAGGGGACTGAGGGGGGGGTTGGTCGTGCACGATGCAGTGACACCACCGTACCGTACCGTCTGCATAACACTGCATTGTTTCACACGTTCCAAGATACACACACACACACGCGCTCTCTAGTGCACGCCTCCATTTCCTGGCATCACTATCGCCACACTCTGACATTGCCATCGCATTCCACCATCGCACTATACGAGCGGTTGGTTGCATATTTTGCAACCCCCTGCCCACCACCCACCCACCAACCTACACCTCCATAAGCTCTTGGTGGGATGTGATGAATGACGATAAATTTAATCCGCTTCGCTATTTATGATGCTTTGCGTTCAACGTCGCAAACGCCGCCGTGGATGGAGACAATTGCACGCGCGCGTGTGTGTGTGTGTGTGTGTGGGCAGAGAAGGATGGAACTAACTTTCACCAGAGTGGGCTTCGTCGGTGTTTTCGGATGACGGAGCGAAGCCTTAGGCATGCAGTGGGTCTGTTGGGTCTAATGAAATTTCAGGATCCAAAGCTTCAGGAGCCCTTTTCCGGCAAAAGAGTTTAGCCTGGCCACGACGGCAGAGAGGAATATTAATTTTTGTCCAAAGTTTCCGACTGCAACGATTCCCCGGAAGACACCGATTGTCCACCGACGGTTTTGGGCATCGAGGGCAGGGAACGCTTTGAAATATGAACACATCACAACTCCATCATCCGCTTTCGGGGCAATCCACTGTATTCTTTATCTTTGTCGCAATCCGGCTCACAACGCTGACGATGATGATGATGATGATGATGATGATGACGTTGAGTGAGGACACTTCGTTCGTTTGCTTCAGCGAGCATTGACCAAACGCGCCTCAAAGCGAATAAAAGTAGAATCCTTCTAGGATTCGCACTAGAATGCTCTCCTTTTCTCTCTTTGCTCAGTGTTGTTATTACTGCGGAGTGCCGGAGAGTGTCCACCGGTGGACACCCGTTTTCAGTAAGGTCCGTTCGTCACAAAACCTCGAACCACACCCCCCGGTGGAGTGACTGACAGTGACGTTTGGGGTTTTTGGGGATTTCCAGGCCACCGGTCAGCGCCGGTACGCTATCTGCTATCCGCTTCCAAGGATCACCATCACGTAGATTGCTCTTTCTTTGTTCACTTTCATTCACGGCGCACCAGGCAGGGGGTTTGGTTTTAGGGGGACAGAAATGAAAGCATTATTCTAGGTTACACCACCGAGGTGGTGGTTATTCGCCTTGAATGTCATCTCTGCAATTATGGGTGAGGGACGGGCCAACCACAGCTATTGCTGTGGCTGTGGTGACACCATTCTGTGCATTTTTGAGTGACTAGGTCAGCTCGATAGTACACGCAGACAATGGTGAATAGTAGGTATGCCGTGAGTCATATATTGAATTCTATCTGCAGCACTGCTAGACTCTTGGTCTTGGTGTCTTTCACCCACGAGACCAATGGTATGTGTGGTATGTGGGAAGGTATTCTGTAATTAACTTTCAACTAGATGCATTCATTATGTCTAGACAATGAATTGCATTGTGTAGCCTTCTGATGATCAACAGTGTTGCTTCTTGCTTCTTGAATAACATCTACTATTTCTCCAATAAATCATATATTTAGAAGTGTCTAATACCATTCAAAAGGACTCAAAATACCATATCTGCAACGCACCTAACCAACAAATACTTTGACACAATTGACAATTCAAAACATTAAGCAACGGCTTCTTGGATTAAAAAGTGAAAGTTTAATCCATTTAGGTGTAACTAAGGACAACACCTGTCAAAGCATAGTAGACATTGTAATATTTTTGTTTCGGTAAAAGACTGAAATAGGCCCCCCCACTCACGGTGAGTTACTGAGTGACCTAAAAAATCGTTAAATACCATTTTTTAGATAAGCAAACCTTCATAAGAATATGCGGAAACGTAAATAAATGTATTAGGGGAGGGGGGAGGGGTGGAAAAGTTACATTTTACCATTAAAACAACGATTTTTTCGGCCACTCAATAACTCACCGTGAGTGGGGGGGCCTATTTCAGTCTTTTACCTTTGTTTCAAACATTTTACTAACCTGGATAGGTTCCACTTCCTGCACCACCAGAGGCACCGGTCACACCTCCCGCCGTATGCAGATGACCGGAACTGGCCGTCATGTGATGGTTCCGCTCGAGCGTCCCTCCATTCCGGTGCAATCCAGTCTGCGATCGTGGCAGTGTTCCGCTACCAATAGAACCCGATCCAAGCGTACCTCCTCCGAGGTGCGCCAGATGTGGATGCGACCGATTCAGCGTCGAGTTAGCGGACGCCATCGAGAAGCGACACCGTTGACAACCATTACGGATCGGTGGTGGCAGTGGTGGTGGTGCTGGCGGTGGTGATGCCGACAGTGCCGGTGAATCAGCGTTCGGATCGTCCATCTCATCGTCCTCCTCTTCCTCTTCCTCATCACCAGTCGGCCCTTCATCCCGGAGCGGTTTACCGTCGCCTACGAGTCCGAGCATCTCCTCATCCACCTGTGACTCCTGGTGTTGCTGGGATCGTCTCGCTGGTGCTGGTGCTGATGCCGTCGGTGTCTTCACGATCGGTGGTGGCTGGGTCGGTGGGGAAGGTGCCTGCACACCGACGGCAACGGTCGACGGTGTACGGGACGGTGGCTGACTGGTGTAACCTCGGCAGTGACGTGGCAATGACGAGTACGAGTACTGCTGGCCAGTAGCCGTCCGGACGTGGCTGTCGGTGGCAAAGGATACACTCCCGGGGGGATTACGGATCGAGGAACGCCTTCGGTTGAGCGTCGAAGGAGCCGAGGAGTGGAGTGTCCGCGAGGTCGAGTAGAAGTACCCGAGGGCGCTCGACGACAGACAGGTGCAGGTTAGGTTGATGTTGTTGTTACAGTAGTAGCAGTTGTTCTTCTTCGCCGGGAAAGGACTGGTACCGGTATTGGTGACGTTGGTACCGGACAGTGCCGCCGGTACCTTCTGTTGTAGTTGGGACGATTGTTGTAGTTGTTGTTGTTGTTGTTGGGTATAGTGTGGTGGTGGTGGTGGTGGTTGATGCTGCTGCTGACGGTAGCTGTAGTGTCATGGGAGGGTCATCGACTGCTGGGGAAAGGCTGCGGTGGCCTGGTGGATACCGGCACGTGGATAGGACACCGACGACTGGTGGTGTAGGTTCGGGTAGCTACGGTACATACACTGTTGCCCGGCCAATGTTCCGATCTGCGGTATCTGCGCCACTGGATAGCCGGGATACATCTTTAGCATTCGCGAGGACCCTACGGCACCTGTTCCTTTCTTTCTATTCTAAGTCGATTGGAGACGACGACGACCAGGACGACGATGAAGACGACGATCTGGATCGTGATGGAGACCTGTCCGGAAGACTCCCTAGAGCGTAGGATCACTAACCTTCTGCTGCCGACGATTGGCGAAGATGACGATCGATGCACCTCGACTAGATGCACCGTGATATCACAGACACACACACTGGTCGGCCTACTGGCGGCGAGTGACGCTTTAATGACGATTGCCGGTGTCCCTTCGTCAACTCCATGATCCGCCTGACGTTCTCTGACGCCACGTCCGAAGCATACGTCCACGACAGATACGACGCACACGCGCGGGTCTACACTAAACGCCTGTCACTGGTGGTCCGCTGAGGGTGGCCGCGGGCCATTAGCATAATGCCATCAACGGGGGAACCCAATCACTTGAGCGCCGTGTCCTTGCTGCTGGTGTCGCTGGTGCTCCCGTGGAACCGATCTGTATCACGGTGGCGTGTGCCCTCTGTTCTTCTACAGCATAACATGCCACTGATCACCTTATGGCAAAATGTGTTTCGTGTCTTCGACGTCTTCACCGCGAAGATGCACCCTTGTGGAAGCACACACTCACACACACACTCGCGTACGCGTGGCACTAAATTTCTATCACAACGATTCAGGGGGTCATAGCCGGTTGGTGCGTCTTCGTCGTCCAAACGTCGTCCTACTTCACAGACTCTCCGGGGTTCCCGGAGCGATGATGCTGTTGCTGTAATGCACACGAGATAGAGAGAGAGAGAAAGCAAAAGGAGAACGTAAGAAGAAGAACGACTGTTGTTGCAGCTGCAGCAGCCAGAGCCGCAGCAGCACCGCGTGTAACCCTCGTGCTTCGCGAGGTTCGCGCTCCGAAAGGGAAGCAATCTAGTAATTTATGGAAGAATAAATTTCGCTTAATGCGACAGCGACAACGGGAGAACATGGGATTTTGATAATTTAATACAGCGTGGACCCTCGTGGCCTCGTGTTTCGGAGAGAAACAATGTCCAACCTCCTCGCCGTGGTGCTCCTCCAGAGGGGTCGTGGTCTTGGAAAGCGGAGAGAGAGAGCGTACGCGGGAGAAACCGAACTTTTCGGCCAGCCAGGGATTGTCGAAGCGTCGTGTGGAGACCGTTTTGCATGTGCCCTCGGCGAGCGATTAATTTTTATGTGGCGCGAACTGATATGTCTTTATCAGTTATGTTGCTGATTTCATAGCGAGCTACGGATACGCACCATTTGTCATTCGACACCATCGGCATCGACACGATCTCGCACGACGCTGCTGGCTGGCCAGCCAGCTAGCTTAACAGGCGAACGGAACAAGCAATTACGGATCGTTGGAGAGCCGCGCGATGGCGCAAGGTAATAATCATTAAGAACATAACTTTCGGACATTATAACGAACTGGGAGGAGGGCCAGGATAAAACAAAAAAGAAAGAAAAACCTCAGCTCCAGGGAAAGGACTTCGTAGCAGCAGTAGAGGAGGATTCGTCGTTGTTCTTTGTCACGATCGTCTGGCATAAGGGTGCGTCGGTGCGTCGCGCTCAACGTTTTGCTTAATGGGCAGTTCAATTTGTAATTTATCTCCTTCGCCGCCCCTCCCCGCCCATTCATTCTCGTGCAATATGCGTTCCGTCTGGCGTTGCGTTATGAGAGATAACGATAAACGGTAAATGAATGATTATTGGCAAAAAGACGGACCGACGACGAGCGCTTCTTCTACTGCTGCTGTTGCTGCTACTCCAATCAAGTTAATGCTGAATGGATCGATATCTGGCCTTTAAAGGCCTGCCAAATGGCCAATCAAAGTGGGCCGGGCGCGCAGAGCGCCGAGATTCAATTTGGTCTCGCTTCGAACCGAGCATCGCAGCGCTTTTCGGTTCCGTCTCCTTATGCCCGATAAAACCCTTAACACTTTAACTTGCTGCAGGCAAAACCCCGCATTTCGAGCGTATCTGTGTCGGTGAGGTTAATGCGTATCACCATCGACCGGAGAGCTACCCCAGCAACCGGAGTAGCAGGCTGGTACGCATTGGACCGTGTTTTATCGAACATTTCTTTCGAAACTTTCCGGCTACCGGCTAGGGTGCACCGGTGCGGAAGGTTCTGCGGTAAGTTTTGGTGAAGGCCAAACCAACCCTCCGACACCCAGACCCCCCCCCCCCCAGAGAGTATCCTCGATATTATTAGCATCATTATCTTTCCAGTACGGTGCGCAAACGATGCTGTACCGTACCCGTGCCGTGGCCATTCGCTAATAACTGTTCCGGCGAGGTCTTCTGGTGTTGTCTTATGGTATGTGCACACTCCATTAGGTAATCGCACTCCCCGCTACCCCTTCTCGTCTATGCGAAACAAACTATGCCATGGACGCTCGATTTTGGGGTGAAAATGAGAACAACCAGTGTAGACGCAGCGGCTGGGTTGGGCGCTTGGTAAGAATTAGATTCTAGTATCGAGCGCTTCACACTCGCAGCCTTGCGCGCCAGTCTTTTTGTGAACTGGAAGAGGAAGCCAATGAAGCCGGAAATTGAATCCCCGGAATGCCGGTCGAACGGTGTGGTTGAAGTTTATTAATTTTCGAAACAATGCTGCCCTTTTTAACGCATTTTCGGGTTTCGGGAAGCCACAAAGTGTAGGGGGGTCAGTGCAAAGCGAGGTAATAACGATAGCTGCCCACGGGTTAAATGCAGAAGGAGACTTTCCCGTCGTCTCCTGGCTCATTGGTTTGAGGTTCTTTGGAAGACTGTGGCCATTGGCGACTCCAGTACCCACGGGATGCCTCACAAATGTTAATGCGACCCCCGTAATGGTCCAATTATCGGAGATGATTTATCCGGCATCTCCGGTGAGTTCTGGCGCCGCTTCAGGGGGAATAACAGAACAAGGTAGCCGACCAGGCAATGTCATTGTCATTGTTAGCACGTGCCAGCTGGTCGTTTAAGTTTTACCGGATAAAAGCATTTAGATCGCACTGTGGCCAGCCCTGGAGCAAGCTTTTGTGAGATTCGCTGCATCCATATACTCGCGCGCACTTGCATCTAGTACTCCGACAGTCGTTTTGGGTTAGGTAGCACGTTTAAACGGTTGGGATCCAAGCACTCCTGGGGTGCAAAGTTACGAGCACAGAAAAATTAGAATCTCGGGAACGTCAGTTTACATTCCACGCGCGGTATTCACGTCGTGTTTCACAGCCTTTTCTCGCCCGAATCAAGGTAAAGTGGCTCCATTCTGTACAAGAGTTGTCGGGTTTGCTAATTTCGTTCCTTACTCCCAGTGGGCCCCGGTTTTTATGCTATATAATTTTGTCTCCCTCAAGTCTCGTGCTGTGTGCATTATGTTTGTTCGCTCGCCGAGTGAAAGAAGACACCGGAACGGGGGTTGACCGGGGCGTTTGACGATGCAGTGCACGATAGCATCATTTTTCAAGTTGTTACATTCCGTTGTTTCGGTGCTTTCGTAAACAACATTTTTTTCCGCTGTCCTGGGAATAGTGAAAAGTATCAAGTATCTCGAGTGTGTCAGTATGGCATACCAAAAGGGCGAGCACTTGCACTATTTAGACGATGGAACTCTCCCCTTCGGAATGCTGGTGACTTAATTTTTGGGCGAATTTTTAACATAAACGAAGCTTAACTATAATAACTTTTTCAGTCAACACTGGCCATCCCGGTAAGCCATGGAAATGATGAAACTCACCGGTTTTCCGTCGCACTACGATGGGCAAAACTTTGCAACGCCATCGTCGGTTGCCTTCCGATTTCCATATTCTCACCATGAATGGCGCTTCAGCATGCAAAGCTGGTGTATCAAAACATTGTTTGATTAAACTTTCGAGCACACACACACACACACACACACACGCACGCGCGCGTTCGTTCCTGCTTCGTTGCCCTGAAATCTCTCCTGTCGTAATTCATCAGCACTAAGCCCCACCGGGGGACGCTGCTTCAGCGTGAAGTACCGGGAAGAAGCACATCCTCAACACTTGATTAAAACCCCTTCGTTCGTTCCAGGCACACTCACACACACACACGCTGATGGCAGTCAGGTATACGTCGGGAAAATAGTTGTGAGCTGAGTGGTGGCGAGCTTTTCGTGTCACAGTAATTCATTTTGCTGCTGCTGCTGCTGTTCATGCCGGAGCACATGCCATGGAACGTGCCGTGGAAAAGAGGAAAATTGAAATGAGAACGCCATCCACTGAAGAGCTTAATTGAATAGCGTCTCGTCCTTCGACGACAGACGGCGTGCACATGTGTGTAGGTGTGTGTGTGGCCACAGGTAGAACACAGTACCACAGTCTGCTGTGACCCAGTCTAGTGGAAAGCTTTCTTTGTCACGCTCTCGTTTCGCGCGAGTGTGATAAGCTAGGAACGCGGTTCCCCGGGACTCCGAGAAGCAGTCAGAGTCTTGAGTTTGATTTATTAATGACATAACTTTCGTTTGCGGTTTGCGATGGCTACAATGAGGCCATACCCCGCCCCGTTTTCCCCCGTTTCCCGCTGTCTCCTGCAACTGCATTAATGAAAGCGTATCTTATCGCTCGCGCACTCGCGACAGATGATGGTGCTTCGCTGACATCGCACGTTTCCGAGGGAAAGCGGGAAAAATGGAGCTCGATTTGTGGATCAAAATGCACCGCCATTACTTTACTCGCTGGAAGCCGTAAAGTAATGAAACTCTTTGCTCTCTCTCTCTCTCTCTTTCACTCTCTCCTTCTCTTTCTCGGTCGTCCTTGTCTCCAGCTCGTCAACGCTAGCGTGTTTTGCTGATCAGGCACTCGGGAAGAAAAGTATAATTCGCGAAGGTCGGTCGCAACAGTCCTCGTAAAATGATGCTGCACTGTGAGTATTCCAAGGGGGGGAGTGAGGAGAATAATACTCACCAAAAGCTGCCACTAGAGAGCACACAAACACACACGGTGAGCTCAACAGTCGTAAAAGCAGCGACGGGTCCATACCCAGTGCCATTATACAAGCGCATACACACACAGGCATTGACATACATTATAATTTTTCACCACATTAAATCACAGTTGCTGTCATATAATCCCTCCAGTTCCCCGGAGTCCCCTGTTCCTCTGTTTCCATCTCCCTGAAGGCTCGGGAAAGCACTCTCCGGCCATCCTTTTTAGTCTGGCGTGTGTCTTGGTGAATCCCGGGATGGGGCACACATGTGGAGACAGACGGCATTGTGCAGCGTGTGGCCTATCCCCTCCCAGGAGAAGTTCCTTTTTTGCATGTCCTTTCAACCTTTAGGGCATCCACTCACTGTTCTCCTCGGAGAACGACGAGACAATTTTTCCATTAGCTCACTTGAACGACAAGGGATTTGGGGAAGCAAATAAAAAAAAAACGCGGAGAGGGTGGTTCAAAATGGACGAACCAAAAAAAAAAACCGGCGAATCCCAGACCATTTCGCCATTAGCTCCATCATAGCTCCGACCGAAAGGACCAAAGACGAAGAGGTCATAAAAATTTATTTCCATTCCAGTCTCCCCACCCCCCCGGCGGGCTTTGAAATGGGTTCCTTGTTGTAAGCGAGAGCTCGCGTCAAGCGCACGCGGGCACAGAACGAAACGGATCTGGATCTGTGGTGACGAATGGCGATTTTTTTTGTTGTCCGTTGGCTTGGGACATTTGGTCCTGCTTTGCACCGTTTGCACGGTTAAACAGAACTCTCGTGAAGGGCGAGGTGAGGTAATGGATACTTGGTGTAACCCCCGGCGGCGGAGAACGCAAGCAAGCTGCTAAATCTCAGTGCAGTTCCTGCAGCACAATCAAATGATGATTAACTTCAAGCACTTTCTTTCAAGCTCATCGTTTGGTGATTTAACTACGAGGGAACCTGGGACCAGCGCAGACCCCAACAGTGAAACAGATTGCACTGTTTTGGCACGGGGAATTTGGTTTAGTGTTTCTAAAAGGTTTTCCTTATTCAATTATCGTTCCGATTGTTGGCGCCCGTACAAAAGAGTCAATTGTTGGCACCAGATTAGTCTCATGATCTACGCTAATTTGATTCCGATAATCCAGCTTCCAGCTGCTGACGTCTCTGGCGTAGAGATCATAAACACAGAGAGAAAGAGAGAGACAGTGCCTGTGGTAAGCAATTTGTTGCTAATGGTGCCTTGGGTACCACCGTAGGCCTTAATCGTTATTATGGACGGCCAAGTTTCGGAATTGCGATGACACCGGCGATCGGAAGGAAGCTGCTGCTCATCCTCTCCTCTCCGTCGGCTCCGGGCGGCGATTATAGTTCGTCAACTAGTTTCTCAAAACCTCATTACCAGCCGTTCCACCATCGACTACTACTAACTGCTCGCCAGCAAGCCCTGCCGAGGCGCCTAGGGCACCAGCGACCGATGACAGTGTCCCCATCGAGACGAGATGTTGCCGAGAGGGGAAATCATAATCTTGAACGCCAGAAACTTTGCTTCCACTGGCACTTAGTCGGTTCTTGTGTTGGTCGCCTCGGGGCCCACAGCAACCGACCAGCAGAACAGTGAAGAAGAAAAAGGATAAAGTTTAATTACAGTTTCATAAACGATCAATTACAGGTTTGTATCACCGATTGAATAGTTTCTAATTACTGTTCGTGCTAACGGGTCTGCTGCTGTTGGTGGTGGTGGTGGTGTTGTTTCTTCTGCTGCTGAGAGTTGCTCATCTCGTACTCATCAGCAACTGTTAGCAAACCATGCACAGCAAGCAATTTACTCTTTTATTTTATTTGATTAAACCAAGCAGCCCTCACCGGCCACAAGCAGTGGTCTCGGTGGCTAACTTTCTTATCAACTTCCATCCAAAAACGACAACTTTCAACCGCATGCAGTATGATATGTTGTACGAGTTAACTTTCGTGATTTACTGGCGGTTACTTGTCATGTTTCGATAAGAAAGAAGACGGAAAAAAATTTGCTGAATCTCTCAGCATAAATGAAGAAACCAAATCCTTGACCTACAATAAACAAAAACGAGCAAAAGAAGCGACCGCTCCGGACACACTAATTTGCGGGTTCCGTTTTCGACCTTCCTCCCTCTCTTACAGCACCCAGCGACACCCCAATCTTGGCACTTGGGCTCGAAACTTTTTGATGTAGCATTAAAAAACTTCCTCTCAACCTCTCAGCACCACGCGCGACGACCGGTGAGCACTGACTTTAAAGCCTTCGTCTCTATGCAACATAAAGGCACTTGAAGTGGCCTCAAGCCGTAGTGTTACTTACTTGCTACAATCCTCCCTCCCGGAGGCCGGGAGGAGCGACATAGAGGGTGGATAAATTGAATTTTTAAACATAATCTCTATGCTTATTACTTCCGGAAAGCGATCCCAAGCCGTAGATCGACACTTGAACTTTTGTAACAATCAACCCGCTTCTATGCCAAGTACCCGGAGGTGCCTTTGCCAGTAGCCCCGGTATCGTGAATGAATCGCCCGCCAACTCATCTAACAACATTCCCCTCGTCCCCTCCCCATCCTTCACTGTATTTGTTCGTTTACAAAGCACTTCTCTTGTACACCCTGGCGTTGGTGGTCGAGAAGTTTTTGAGCAAAATTCGTAACATTCACACTCCAACGACCTCTCTTCTGGAGGCTCCCGAGTTATGAATACAGCTACCTTCACAGCTCTTGTGGTTCATCTTTGAACTTTAAATGTGAAGCGATGGTGAAGCCATTGGAAAACGCGCGGACCCGATCCCAACCGTGCACGTGGCAGGGAAAATGGACAACACGGAAAGTGTACTTTTCGAGATGAAACTTTCGTAATAATAGAACCCGGAGTTGATTTTTTCCACCGAGTGGAAAATAGGCGCAAGTGGACAGCCCGAGACCACTCGGTAACCCAATTATTGATAAATTCTCTTTTTCTTCGACCACTCGAGGTCCCTATCCCCTGGTGCGTTGACGCACCAACAAACCGGGAAACCGAAAATTCTCACTCGGGTAAAGTTTAAAGAGCCCCCCTTCCTCCCTTTCCCGCTGCTTGTATGGCTTCGTTGGTCGCATTTTGTATCGATTTTGTTTGTTTTTATTACTTCCATGGGGGGGCCCACCCGAAATTGTGTGTGTGTGTGTGTGTGTGTGAGCGCGTTGGCGGTGGTGGTGGTTTTGTGGCTTTTCGAACGAGCTTAAAGAGCATCCCCAGCAGGATTAGGACGTTATTCCATCGCATTCCTGGCGCTGGCAGGTTGACGCTGGCTGACTGCATAATAGCGGGGAGTGGAAGTGGGGGTTTGGGGTTTTCATTTTAATTAGATGAGGCATTTTTTATCCCTCCCCCCCCCCCCCCCCGCCTCCTCCTGCACCGCGACCACCGCTGAGACCGGACAGAAAGGCAGTCAGGGACCGGGAACCTAATGAAGTTATTGCCAAGCGGTTTCCTATCAGTGGCATTCAGTGGATGGGATCTCGGATCTGTAATCAGGATGGAGGGAAAGGGGGGAGGGAGGGATCCTGGCAGGGACTCGCCATAAAAAAAGAACTCTGAAAAGAGATGCCGGACACAGGACGGAAATAAATTGTTGTTTTTCATGGTTGGATTTTGGCATAAATACCCGGACACAACGTCAGCAAAAATGGTGTGCCCGACATTTTAATCAAATGAACACCAGTTAATCCGTAACAATGGTCCCCTCTCGGGCGCAGAATGGGGGGAGCGAAGAAAAAGGTTACTTTTTCTTTTTCCGCAAAATGCTTTTATTAAGAAAATTAATGAAAACGAAGGTTTAATGCAATTGGCTTCATTATTAATGAATTGGCGATGGCCAGAGTCAGATAGAACCACCCGGCGGTTCGACGGTTTCGCCATTATCTCCAACTTATAACGTTCCGAATCTTTAGCACAAGACTCCAAATCTCCAACGTGAACTCGAGGAAAGCCAATTCTTTTCTCGTTTTTAATGGTGGGAACCACATGGAGCCTCCGATACGGTTCCAAAGCCCCGCTGGCTGGCACCATAACTAGCACAATTTATCACCAACGCAATCAGCTCCGGGATCATTAAGACATTCCCTTCGCCACAGATGAGACGGTACAGCTTCGGGGGTCGAGCACCTTCCCCGTTTGCGCTCATTCTTAGCCGCATTTAACGCCGTTCAATCATCAAAAAACCGGGGCGTTGATTGAAATACGGGGCAACAAGTTTAACTTCCCTTTCCAGGGATGAGGAAAGAAGAAGAAAACGTCGGTTGAACGTCGGTCCAGCTCCTCGCACCGTCGTGCCCTCGTTTGCTTAATGACGTTTGGTCATTTCACACGGGACGCGGGCCAATGTTTCGCCAAGCAAAGCGTAAGCTCACTCACTGGCGCGCGCGCACACACTGCAAAGGTATGGGGGATGGCGAGTGGCTCGTTAATTTGGTAACTGCCGCGCCGTAAATGGCGCCCATGGTTTGCGGCCACATCCTCGTTCGCATCCTCGGGGATCAGGGAACGATGCAAAAATGGTGCAACAGGACACACTCAACAAGCGTTTAATGAAACTAATTCCGAATGATTTAATTAGAGATGTTCTGCATGCGGATCTCGACAAGAGGATCCTTGAGCAGAGGACCAGCATTTGAGCGCATTGAATTCAATCTACATTGATGAGCCATTTGATCAGCGGGATGCTGCATTCCTTTATGCTGCAGCAGCAGCAGCAGGTGACTTGCACTTCTCGCTTTCACACTCTTGGAATGTACTCCCCGTCGAGACGGAATGCAATATGACCCAATGTAGAAGAACCTTGAAAAAAGACGACAACAAACAGTAAAAAAGGATTCTATACAGCAGTGCAAGATAAGTAAGCAAACACTCTCGACCGTACGACGACGACGAGGACGGATCTCTGTCAATAAAATTCGTTCCGCGATGTTCACTGCTGCAGCAGCAGCAGTACAAGCAGCTGCATCTGTACCGCACTGGCTGCTGGTGGCCAATACAAACAGCAAGTCTTGCTGGATGAAAAGAAATGCGAGAAAAGCAAACAAATTTGAACGACTGACGACGGGCTGAACGTGAGAAATACATTATCACGGGCACGGGTAACTTCATCATCGGACAGGGCAGTACTGCATACTGCACCTTGTGCTGGAATGTATATTTGCATTGGAATTTGTTCGTATTCATTTGCATTTTTGAAGGTGTGGCTGCCACTCCAGACTCCGCCTGGCAACAAAATAGCGAGATCCTTTTGTCGTCAGCTCTGTTCGCTCAAAGTACAACTCTTGGGGCGGAATGCCAGTTCATGATGCTGCCACTAACACACACCGAGCCGCGAACTGCATTGAATGCGTTCAACAACACAACAGCAAAAAAGGGGAAAGAGGAAACATTGGAAACTTCCACCGGTCAATTGATACACGGTACATAATAAAGGTGCAAATTGGTCAGCAATTCTCTCGGTTGCCTGCGATACCAATGTGTTCCATTATTGTGTTTCGAGCACTTTGCACCGATATCGCGCCAACGCGAACGGGCGATAGCATTCCAATACTCCAGTGGACGCAGAGTTGCATCGCTACGCTGGAACCGGATTCCCCGGTGCAGGTTCCAGGTTCCAGGTATCTGTCCGGGCGAACGATAGCGCAAGGTCATGCTTATTGCATTTTTCCGGTTAAAAGCCGGAACCCGAGCCGGCCGGTCATCACCTGAGCCTCGATCATCGGTGCAAAGTGGAGAAAAGTATTGCCCTCGGGGTGTAGGATTCCGATACACATAAGATCCGACTCGTGCAACCAGTGGAATCGGATAGGATCCGGCGAAGGGAATTATGTTATTGCATTTTGGAGTGTTTTTCATGTGGCACGAAACGAAACGAAACGGACACAATGATCCAATTAAGCGAGCAAACGGTGGCCATTGTCCTAGTTCCCCGTTCTGTGTGTTAGTGTGTGTGTGTGTGTGTGTGTTAGCCATGTGCATCCACTACAAAGATGGCACTGCAACAGGTTGCACAACGACCACGTCATCGTCATCGCAAACCGTGTCGCATCGCAAAGAACACTTAATGACGACAAAGAAAACCGGGCGGACAACATAAAACCTCACCCAGCACTCGCCTAGCGGAGGGAAATTATCCGTTTAATGATCCATTTCAAATTGCGGCACACGGATCAACGCTTCCAAGGACACTCTGCCCCTCTGGCCAGGCCCTGGCGGCCAGACCGACGGACGGAAGCATTTATCGACCGGACCAAAGTTTTATCGATGTGATAAGCGCCTCCAACCACACCAGACCAGGCCGAGGTCGTGTTCGGCGAACACGAAGAGACTTTGAAATGAAGATAACATTGTTTCAACAGCGCCAAGTTCGTTCGTTCGCTCGCTCGCTCGCTGCTGCTGCTGCTGATTATGATGTTGGTGATGAGCTTCCTTCCGTTGTTCCGACTTAAACACGCAAAAGATATTTTTGGGGATTTGTTCCCCGGCAAAGAAGCACGAACCTCACCACGACAAGACGGCCTACCTTATCCGACGCCACGGCATCATTATGCTCGCCGAATGCTAAAGCCACCTAAAGCACGTGCCGTCAATATTCGCTGCGAAGGTGCTGCTTTAAACCCAAAATGCGGCACTTCCGCTCGAGGCTTATTGCTCTGTTCTGTTGCCGGGAGGCAAACTGATTTCCACTCCACGGAACACACACACATATACACACACACACAAAGCACACGCCTTGGGTACGCAATGGTACGAGTGCAAACAGGCAGTGTCTGGTTTAATTATGCAGCACGTTTAATCCTTTACCACCCAGCAGCAGCAGCAGTAGCTTTTCTTTGCACACACACAATGGAAGTGCAATCCTTGTGGCCTCAGGTGTGGAAAGCGAGAAAATTAAGTTGATCGTTTATCGAGCATCAGCATCGAGGGTGTGCGTGTGTGTGCAAGTGAGCATCGAGTGAGCAGCACCATGTTTATGCGAACGGATGTGATCCTTGTGGTTGCTTGTAACCTCAGTTAGGCCT
Organism: Anopheles darlingi; assembly: GCF_943734745.1. Classification (NCBI taxonomy): domain Eukaryota; kingdom Metazoa; phylum Arthropoda; class Insecta; order Diptera; family Culicidae; genus Anopheles; species Anopheles darlingi. Next base: position 87,073,616 of record NC_064874.1, read on the forward strand.
TTTGATAACCCACCACCTTGCTGTGCTGCTGATACTCTCTCCCTTTGCTGCATAGAGTGCATTCAATGCTTCGGTTGCAGGTCCACAGAGTATGTTCCCTGTTGCTCTGAGGCCTGTCAAACACACAGGCACAGAGGGCGCATCGTAAGGGGAGACCCTTCGGTCAAACATGAAATAGGCTGGCAACCGTCGAGGTACATGGTCAAGCTTTTCACAAAATCAAAAGCCAATCCGCCACCACCGCTTCCGGCGTGCGGTGCACCTTTGAACTTCAACCCCCTATCTGACAGGGGTTGTTGCACTGTTGCTGGCTCGATTCATCGCCCTCTCCCCCCGGGGCCGGTAGCCACAGTTTACCTTATTTTGCTGATGGATTTTCTCGCTCGCTCCCACCAGGGAGTCCACATAACCGAGCAGCAGCGAACGGCCATGGGTCCGGCCTATGCTTCCAGAAAAACAGAAACATTGGTTTTTACTTTTGCCCGGAGTGGTTCCGGTCCTGGCCAGTGCGGTGTGGGGAGTAAAAACATTTTTCATTTACTCCGCTCGAAGGGCATCACCGAGAAGCTGGCCACCGGAGTTTTATGTTCATTCCATCAGCCAGTCGTTCCGGGAGACGCAGCGAGAATTTCATTAATTTATGCATCGTCCTATCCCCCCCCTTAACACGCACTTTGAGCCATCGTAAAGCTCGAGCTCGTGGCGTGTCGTCACCGAGAACCGTCGTCGATAAGCCGGAATAGGAGGAGATAGAAGCTATCTGTGCGAAGAACGCGTTCAGTGAGTCACTTCAGCGGGCCGGTAGTCAAATTTGATCGTTCGTTCTTTGTAGTCAACGCGCGACGATGTTGACGATATTGGTTAGCTACACTCGTGCTGTACTCCTCCCCTGTTCAATCTTCTCTTCACTTTTCGACAAGTTTACGATCCTACTAGCACTAGGCCAGAGCACTGAGTGGTGCCGGGGATTGCGGAAATTAATTCCGTTTCGTTTCTGTTTGTTCTTCATCTTAGTCAACAGACGCGCACGAAATGAAATTGAATTATGTTGCGCATTCTATACGATTGGCAACAATGAACAATGAAGGCAACCGCCGCCGCCGCGCGTAGAAGGAAGGAAATCATTTCAATTCCAGGCTTCATTAGGCACACACACACACACACATACGATTCCATCCGTGGGCTGCGTCATCATACAGAGACTTGCGGCTGTCGAGGCGAATGCTGCGGGATAATTTTACCAAATGAACCAACCAAACAGCACCCGGAACGGGACATTTAGAATCGCGCGGTATCGAATCACCGCTTCCCTCGTTCCGTTACGGGTTTCGGTTTCGATTTTTGAGCTACATCCGGCGAGACAGTCCAATAAACTGCCCAATTTATGAGACAACAAACAAACACATACATACACGCGCGCACACGGGTTACGGTAAACATCATTTAGTTTGAATTTGGCCCGTTGGAATGTAATCGAATCGACCGAATGGTCACACCGCTGCTTAACCTACTTAACCCCTACCTTTCGTGGTCTTGGTCGTGGACATTCGGGATAAAAGTTTAAAACATATTTTGGTAAATTATCACGAAATCCGATTGGACAATTGGCCATTCGTTCCCATCCCCCGTGGGGCCGTCGAATCGCTTCTTAACAAGCAAATGGTTCTTCGGTTCTCTTTTTGGAGCTTTTCCTTTTTTGCGCCGGTTGGTTCCGGAGCAGAGTGGCTAGAGTGAAAGCCGCCATTGACTCCGACTTGCAGCAGCGGCAGCAGCGCCAGATATGCTGACGAGTTTGCGAATGATGCGTTCCACCATTAACCATTCGCCGCCGCACCAACCAGCACCAACCGCCACGCCACGGCGACCAATCAAATCCGAACGAACCGAGCTGGATGTGAAGGTGCAATAATAAACGCACAGCTCAAGCTCAAGCGATGCTCTCGAGCAGGCGGAAGACAGCGACAGCCTTTAAATCCTTTTGGCCCGGTCCGGAGTTGACCGGGCCACGACGAAACACGTTTCACGATTATAAATTTTATTAGCAGCGCTTGTATTGTCGACGATACGATCGTATAATGACGGACTTATCGTAACCGGCGATATAGCTCGGCAGCAGCAGCAGCATCAGCAACAGCAGCAGCAGCGGCGCATCCGTCGAGCTCGTGAGCAGATGCTACGCGAGGCGTTGGCGTTTAATGATTGAAAATGCTCCCTTCTGCGCGTGGCCTCCGAAAACACGAGGACCCCGAAATCCTCTTAAAACGCGACCATGGATCACCTGTTTGTTCTGTTTCGGAGAGCACAAAGAGACTAAGAGAGACAGGAAGAGAGTGCGCAATTCAATTGGAATTTTATGACAGTTCATGATGAAATTACCACGGGAATCGATTATTCATCTTCGCTTTACGCGCGGTGTAGCATTAATCCGCCCGCGGTTTTCTTCTTCACGATACACCGCGAGGCAAGCACGCTTCCCAGGCCCCCGTCCGCCCGTATCCATGACCTCCGTAGGCGTGCTGTTGTGTAGTGGGGGGTTGGTCGTCTGTGGCGCATTAAACGGTTTATTAAATTCGCGCAAACACATACGCAAACACACAGGCACAGCCACAGGCAACTTATCGTGATCGGTCACCATTAATGGGTGTGAGTATGTGGGATTGACCTCCACACAAGCGCCACAACATAACAATCACTTCATAGTGAGCATGAGCAGCAGCAACAGCTGCAGCATGAGAATGAGGCGACCACATCATAAATGCCGCAATCTTATGTGGCTCCGTGGTGCAATTGTACACGCGAGGTGTTGCTGCACCTATACCAAATGCGTCGAGAAGGTGTCGAATGTGGTAATGCCCCACCGGTTGTGGCCCCCAAAAAAGGCTAATTTATGCCGATGCAAAAGTGAGCGATCAAGCGCAAATGGTACGCCTTAATGTAAACGTTTCGTTTAAATCATTTTTAACTTTGCCAATTCACATGCCGCATTCACACAGCAACCATCGCAAGCGTTCCATATGGTCCCGAAATAGTTGGGACGAAGAAGATGGGACAAGTGAATCCACTAAAAGGGGAAATCTCGGAGCAAACTTTACGATAAACCTTTTCCTCGACGGGGGGAGTGTTTGTTTGATAATTCATCCCCCGGTTCCCTGAACGATGCCGACCGGACCGAACCCACAACGCGGACGTCTATAAACTCATTCACAAAACTTTATCTCTAGCAGCAGCAGCAACAACTGCGGAATTCAACCCAAGGACAGTTATATCGTCCTTCGAAATCCCCGTT